>NC_060178.1:24309649-24609649 GCF_021184085.1 Oncorhynchus gorbuscha | reverse complement strand
TGGTTCCAACCACTGGGTCTTTGTGAAACGCAGAGCAGGTGAACGGATGATCTCTGCATGTGTGGTTACCACCATGAAGCATGGAGGGGGTGTGGGGGTGCTTTGCTGATGACACTGTCAGTGATTTATTTAGAGTTCAAGACACTTAACCAGCATGGATACCACAGCATTCTGCAGCGATACGCCATCCCATCTGGTTTGTGCTTAGTGGGACTATCATTTGTTTTTCAACAAGACAATGACCTAACACAACTCCAGGCTGTGTAAGGGCTATTTGACCAAGAAGGAGAGTGGTGGAGTGCTGCATCAGTTGACCTGGCCTCCACAATCACCCGACCTCAACCCAAATGAGATGGTTTGGGATGAGTTGGACCGCAGAGTGAAGGAAAAGCAGCCAACAAGTGCTCAGCATATGTGAGAACTCCCAAGATTGTTGGAAAAAAATTCCAGGTGAAGCTGGTTGAGAAAATTCCAAAAGTGTGCAAAGCTGTCATTAAGGCAAAGGGTGGCTACTTTGAATAATCTAAAATGTATTTTGATTTGTTTAACACTTTTTGGTTACTACATGATTCCATATGTGTTATTTCAGCGGCAGGTAGCCTAGTGGTTAGAGCGTTGGGCCAGTAACTGAAAGGTTGCTAGATTACATCCCCGAGCTGTCGTTCTGCCCCTGAACAAGGCAGTTAACCCACGGTTCCTAGGCCGTTATTGTAAATAAGAATTTGCCTAGTTAAATAAAATAAAAATGCATAGTTTTGATGTCTTCACTATTATTCTACAATGTAGAAAATGAGAAAAATAAAGAAAAATCCTTGAATGAGTAGATGTGTCCAAACTTTTGACTGGTACTGTATATGTTTTGGTGCCTCGAATTGGACACTGAGTCTACTGTGCACAATTGTGTAGGATAGACGATTGCACAACACCCAACCATATTCCTAGGAATTATTCTGGATATAATGACAAATGACTTAGCCTAGTGTGCTTCTTCACAATAAATAACATGACGTGAGATGTGGCCACTTTTGTTTGTTTCCCGCCACTTAATGAAATGAAGTGTTGTGCTACACTGTTGCGGTAAAACCACGTGAAGATTATTATGAGGAGGACAACATCTAATCCTGGCTTCAACTTGGATTTCCACACATCCTTCCATAACAAAAGGAACCTGTTTTTGGTCGCTTTCTCATTATAAAAACAATGATGGTGAGATTCAAATGGTGAGATTTCGGTAACACTTTACTTGACACCCACCATATAATGTCATAACACTGTCCAGACACGCATATTTAGTTAGACCTGTTGTGACAGGGACTGTAGTGACTGTATTGACGTCAAAATCTGGGGTGTGAACTACGTTTCTATTCAAGCGTTACTATTCAAGCGTTACATGGTAATGGCTCTGTCGTATTGGAGGAAAGTTGAACAAACTGACCCTCGGTTACATCGTGTCATGCCGTAACGTACAGCACGCATAAAGCAATGATTTCTGTCTTACAATCTCTCTCCACCAGGTGTAGCACTTCTCATCGTTTAAAAACAAGAAATGGACAGTGACGGGGGTAAGGGGGGGATACCTAGTCATTTCTAGCGTCATCACTGTAAGCGATCGTCACTCTCAAAGCCGCCATTTACTTCTGAACATCAATTTAGTACCACCCTAAACACCCAATTCAAATTCGACACAAACCTTCAAATAGGTATGTAATGACACGTTATATAAACTCTTTATAGTGTTAAGGTGGACAGATCGAGTGAAAAAAAGGCGTATTCCCACACATCTCCTCTCCTTCTCTCTACCACGCATTAGTTTAGCTTCCCCATCCGCCATTTTTAACAAGACCCGAAGGAGCTCATTGCCTTCTTCAATCATGTAGAAACAGGCAGCGTGGAGGTCTCGGTATGAATTCTGTTGGAAAGGGGAGAACATGTGCTTTACAATGGTATTGACATTACGGTTGATCTGGAAGTATTACGTTTTTGGGGCGTTAAAATAAGGTCAATTGTACAAAAGTGAGTGCGTTTACGTTACCGTTCAAAAGTTTGGGGTCACTTTGAAATGTCCTTGTTTTTGAAAGATAAGCACATTTTTAGTCCATTAAAATAACATAAAATGTATCAGAAATACAGCGTAGACATTGTTAATGTTTTAAATGACTATTGTAGTTGGAAACGGACGATTATTTATGGAATATCTACATAGGCGTACAGAGGACCATTATCACCAACAATCACTCCTGTGTTCCAATGGTTACGTTGTGTTAGCTAATCCAATTTTATCATTTTAAAATGCTAATTGATCATTAGAAATCCCTTTTGCAATTAAGTTCGCAGAGCTGAAAACTGTTGAGCTAATTAAAGAAGTAATAAAACTGGCCTTCTTTAGACTAGTTGAGTGTCTGGAGCATCAGTATTTGTGGGTTCAATTACAGGCTCAAAATGGCCAGAAACACACAACTTTCTTCTGAAACTCGTCAGTCTATTCTTGTTCTGAGAAATGAAGGCTATTCCATGCGAGAAATTGCCAAGAAACTGAAGATCCCGTACAACACGGTGTATTACTCCCTTCACAGAACAGCGCAAACTGCCTCTAATCAGAATATAAAGAGGATAGGGAGGCCCACTCCCACGCCAAAGGACAAGTACATTAGTGTAATGTTTGAGAAACAGAAGCCTCACAAGTCCTCAACTGGCAGCTTCGCTAAATAGTACCCACAAAACACCAGTCTCAACATCAACAGTGAAGCGGTGTAGCGTGGTTCGTTCTGCGTTGTGTACTATTAATTAGGACACTGCCACAACTGAAGGGCTGCTAGTTGAATTATTTGTATTTGCCCTGCAGAGACAACACACAATATGTTAGCCCTTGGCGCAGTCATAGCTCTCAGGCACCTTCCTATGCCGAATGTCAGGCAAAAGAGCGCAATAAGGAAATAACAGGTGCTGTGTGCACACATTCAGTGCACAACAGCACACCATATAATACAAGTAAAATGATATAGAACCGGACAAAATCGGACAAAATAAAAGATATACCTGCACAAGAAGAGACAACACACAATATGTTAGCCCGTGGCGCAGTCATAGCTCTCAGGCACCTGCGCAAGCACATGGACACTCACTCAAACACTGTCCCAAGTACTCACAAGTTACAATAGATACCCTAGTTAGCGAGCTTGGTGAAACTTGTCAACATAAATCTTTATATTGTCCACATTGTAACAAACTTATGGTTGCATAACAGCACATTGTGTAACATTACCACGTTTTTATATTGAACAATTTCGGAGCCAAGGACAATATACCTTGCTAGCTGAAGGTCAGGCAAAAGAGAACAATAAGGGGGTACGGAAATACAGATAACCCGTGATGGGCCATACCAAAATATACAAAACTTTTACAATCACATGTATGTACAATGTTGAGGGCTGTCACCTCCTCCCTGTAGGCCGTCTCATCGTTGTTGGTAATCAAGCCTACCACTGTAGTGTCGTCTGCAAACTTGATGACTGAGTTGGAGCTGTGCATGGCCATGCAGTCGTGGGTGAACAGGGAGTACAGGAGAGGGCTCAGAATGCACCCTTGTGGGGCCCCAGTGTTGATGATCAGCGGGGTGGAAATGTTGTTACCTACCCTCACCACCTGGGGGCGGCCCGTCAGGAAGTCCAGTACCCAGTTGCACAGGGCGGGGTCGAGACCCAGGGTCTCGAGCTTGATGACGAGTTTGGAGGGTACTATGGTGTTAAATGCTGAGCTGTAGTCGATGAACAACATTCTCACATGGGTATTCCTCTTGTCCAGATGGGTTAGGGCAGTGTGCAGAGTGGTTGTGATTGCGTCATCTGTGGACTTGCAAATTGGAGTGGGTCTAGGGTGTCTGGTAGGGTGGAGGTGATATGGTCCTTGACTAGTCTCTCAAAGCACTTCATGATGACGGAAGTGAGTGCTACGGGGCGGTAGTTGTTTAGCTCAGTTACCTTAGCTTTCTTGAGAACAGGAACAATGGTGGCCCTCTTGAAGCATGTGGGAACAGCAGACTGGGATAAGGATTGATTGAATATGTCCGTAAACACACCAGCCAGCTGGTCTACGCATGCTCTGAGGACGTGGCTGGGGATGCCGTCTTGGCCTGCAGCCTCGCGAAATGTTTTACTAATGTCGGCTGCAGTGAAGGAGAGTCCGCAGATGTTGGTAGCGAGCCGTGTCGGTGGCACTGTATTGTCCTCAAAGTGAGCAAAGAAGTTGTTAAGTCTGTCTGGGAGCAAGACAACCAGCCCCGTCGCGGACCAGGATTTATTTTTGTAATCTGTGATTGACTGTAGACCCGGCCACATACCTCTTGTCAGAGCTGTTGAATTGTGACTCTACGTTGACTCTATACTGACGCTTAGCTTGTTTGATTGCCTTGCGGAGGGAATAGCTACACTGTTTGTATTCGGTCATGTTTCCGGTCACCTTTGCCCTGATTAAAAGCAGTGGTTCACGTTTTCAGTTTCGTGTGAATGCTGGCATCAATCCACGGTTTCTGGTTTGGGTAGGTTTTAATAGTTGCTGTGGGTACGACATCACTGATGCACTTGCTAATAAACTCGCTCACCGAATCAGCCTATTCGTCAATGTTGTTGTTTGACGTAATGCGGAACATATCCCAGTCCCCGTGATGGAAGCAATCTTGAAGTGTGGAATCAGATTGGTCGGACCAGTGTTGAACAGACCTGAGCGCGGGAGCTTCCTGTTTTAGTCTCTGTCTATAGGTAGTGAGTAACAAAATGGAGTCGTGGTCAGCTTTTCTGAAAGAAGGGCTGAGGAGGGCCTTATATTCGTTGCGGAAGTTATAATAACAATGACCCGGGGTTTTACCAGCCCTGGTAGCACAATCGATATGCTGATAGAATTTAGGGAGTCTTGTTTTCAGATTAGCCTTGTTAAAATCCCCAGCTACAATGAATGCAGCCTCAGGATATATGGTTCCCAGTTTACATAGTCAAATAAAGTTTGTTCAGGGCCATCGATGTGTCTGCTTGGGGGGGAGTATATGCGGCTGTGATTATAATCAAAGATAATTCTCTTGATAGATAGTGTGGTTGACATATTTGATTGTGAGGAATTCTAAATCAGGTTAACAGAAGGACTTGAGTTCCTGTATGTTGTTATGATCACACCACGTCTCGTTAATCATAAGGCATACCCCCCCGCCCCTCTTCTTACCAGAAAGATGCTTGTTTCTGTTGGCGCGATGCGTGAAGAAACCAGCTGGCTGTACCGACTCCGATAGCGTGTCTCGAGTGAACCATGTTTCCATAAAGCAAAGAACGTTAGTCTCTTATGTGTCTTGTTGTTAAGAGACTGGTCATTGGCGAGTAGTATGCTCGGGAGCGGTGCGCGATGTGCCCGTCTCCGGAGCCTGACCAGAAGACAGCTTCGTCTGCCCCTTTTATGGCGACGTTGTTTTGGTTCGCCGGCTGGGATCCGATCCATTGTCCTGGGTGGTGGGCAAAACAGAGGATCCTCTTCGGGAAAGTCGTATTTGTGGTCAAAATTATGGTGAGTGTACGTTGCTCTTATATCCAGAACTTCCTCCCGACTGTATGTAATAAAACCTAAGGATACCTGGGGTACCAATGTAAGAAATAACACATAAAAAAAAAAAATACGGCATAGTTTTCTAGGAACGCGAAGCGAGGCAGCCATCTCTGTCGGCGGCGGAATTATAATTGTCAACAATCGGTTTATGCTATATAACATTTCCTGAAATGTACCATATTAAATTATTGTATTTGTGCACACATTGATGTCAGACATGTTCCTACCCTAATGCTCTGTTTCTGATGACTGGGATGAATGCAGGAGCAGGACAAAACATCCTCTTTTTGACTGATGACTGATATAAGGGCATGTACGTGATATGTCTATCTGGCATTTATGATTATGATGGTCATAATGCTTCTTGACAGTGTCAAAAAATGCATTTTCGTAGGGTGCGTTCGTAAATTCACTCTGGCTATCTACTCCAATTTCAGAACGCTTTCGTCTGAGTGTGCCAGAGCGCAGAATAACTGATGAATTTACAAACACTCAACACCCGTTGACTCTGACCGGTGTCAGTAAATGTTGGCAAAAAAAGTGTAATTAAATTGTTGCCAGCAGCACAGTTACAGTTACCAACGCTCTGGATAACATGAAAACAGCCTAACCTGCTCTGCTAAGGCAAGTAAAATGGATAGTGAGGTATTCTCTCATTTGTGTCTGGAAGTAGCTAGCCAATGTTAACCAGTTAGCTTGGGTGCTTGACTGCCGTTGTGAGGTCAGAACGCTCAGATCAACCCTACTCCTCGGTCAGACTACAAGGGCGAAATGCTCGGAATTTACAAAATGACAATCTGAAAAAGCTCTGAATTTACGAAAGCCCACAGCGCACTCTGGCACAACAGATTGAATTTACCAACACACTCTTAGTCCAAGTAAAGTGATACAGGATGGTCAAATGTCATAGTGTCATAAAGTGTAATTTCAACAAGTTATTTAAAATGTTGGAAAACAATATGACTGTAAAGAATTCATTACAACAACAAAAAAGGACTTAAGAAACCAACTTTAAAACAAATGGAAACATCTTGGCAGGGAAACAACACTTTTTAATAAATGTGGGTTTTGACACTTATGTAGCTGTCATATCCAGCCATAAAATAATGCAATATATGTTACAACAGGTGTAAGTAAAAATACTTAAGTACTACTTAAGTAGTTTTGGGGGGTATTTATACTTTATAGGTATTTGTACTACTTATATTATGGAAAACTTTAACATCACTGCATTCCTAAAGAAAATAATGTACTTTTTCCTCCATACATTTTCCCTGACACCCAAAAGTACTCATTACATTTCGAATGCTTAGCAGGACAAGAAAATAGTCTAATTCACACACTTATCAAGAGAACATCCTGGTCATCCCTCTGCCTCTGATCTGGCAGACTCACTAAACACATGCTCGTTTGTAAATTATGTCTGAGTTTTGGAGCGTGCCCTTGGCTTTATCTGTAAATTTTAAAAAACAAGAAAATGTCTGGTTTGCTTAATATAAGGAATTTGAAATAATTTATATGTTTACCTTTGATACTTACAGTAAGTATATTTAAAACCAAAAACTTTTAGACATTTTCTCAAGTAGGATTTTACTGGGTGACTTTCATTTTTACTTGAGTCATTTTCTATTAAGGTATCTTTACTTTCACTCAATAATGACAATTGGGTACTTTTCTGACCACTGGTAATGACAGTGTTAAGACCACATTATAGTTATGTCAGCTGCGTGTCTAGTAAAGTTTTACCAAGATTAATGCTACCGCTATTCATGGCTTTATTATGTGTGCCTGTGTCGGTCACATATGCTACAGAAAAATTGCCATGTACAGTGCCTTGTGAAAGTATTCGGCCCCCTTGAACTTTGCGACCTTTTGCCACATTTCAGGCTTCAAACATAAAGATGTAAAACTGTATTTTTTGTGAAGAGATCCTCACTGAACTTCTGGAGAGAGTTGGCTGCACTGAAAGTAAAGGGGCTGAATAATTTTGCACGCCCAATTTTTCAGTTTTTGATTTGTTAAAAAAGTTTGAAATATCCAATAAATGTCATTCCACTTCATGATTGTGTCCCACTTGTTGTTGATTCTTCACAAAAAAATACAGTTTTATATATTTATGTTTGAAGCCTGAAATGTGGCAAAAGGTCGCAAAGTTCAAGGGGGCCGAATACTTTCGCAAGGCACTGTATGTATCCAATTTATTTAGTCAGGCAAGTCCACATTATTCTCACATATTTTAGAATGTAATATACATTTGAATATCAATGCATTGGCAAGGCCTACAAAGTGGCAATGGCCTATTTCTTTAAAAACATTTTTCGCATGCTTTTATTTTGGGGGGGGGTCTATATTAGGCCCTGTATGTACAATTATATAAATTATATACTTATATAACATTGAGGTACTTGAAAATTACAATGAAGTGCTTGAAAAAGTATTTGAATTTGACTTGCTAATGTCTGTATGAACCCTGCATAAAGGATGTATAGTCCTAGGCCCATGTTGTATAGGTGGAGTTATCAACCAATTTTCATATATTCCTCTAAGTACACATGTGTAATTGCATACAAATCCCTTTTATTTTAATTTCAAACCATTTTAAAATGTTGATCCCAATGCCCCATTATTTATAGAAAAACCCATTTGTGCAATATATTAAACAAAGACGCATATCGCATATACCCACGAACATCCACAAACATCATCACTGCGGGAGCCACACAGCCATCTCTCCGGGACAGCGTGATGATGAGGTTATTAATGGAAACCCTGGGTCCTTCAACAGCTTTTGGGAACGTGTGAATGTCCAAGTATTTACACCTCAGGGACAGGGGCCACTGCATCTGAGCCTCCAATGATAGAACAGTGCCAATACATCCTTTCTTAATTATGCACACAACAAGACAGCTGATTGAGCAACACAAAGGAGTATCATATCTTGTAAAACATACAACTACTAGAGTTCAGTGAAAACTCATTTTCTACCGTCAATATAAATAACTTAGAGACTTGCACTCCCTTCTAAGATGTATAGCCTACTGCACAAACCTCATTGCTACAGAACGGTTTTTAATTGGTTTATGTTGCATAGGCTTAAATTTTTTAAGTAATGTTTTTCACAAATCTGAGCGATAGAGCTCAGCTTCCTTATTGATCAACATACATACAGAGGAAGACCAGAAGGGACACGAATTAGCCCTGGCCTTTTACAATGTACAGCTCATAGACATAACCTGACTGACCACTGTACTATAGTACTGTACAACTGGCCATTCAAAACACAGACCTTGTTTGTGAATTTGATTGTTTTTTTTTTCTTTTCATTTCCAACATCTCTACAGCCCAACTTTGAATAATGTGGTTCAATGGGATGAGTACACAGCCTACACCTGAAATAGAGGTTATGGAACACGGTTCCAGGGTGTAGCAAAGGCACTGCCGAGTCGCTCTGCAGGGCCTCTCACTCTAATCTGTCTACTGCTGGCTCATGTAACCTTGGAGCTGAGTGGGATCAAAGGGACCAGGCAGAACAGGCTGTCTACAGCTTCCGGGGGCAAATTTATCCCAGCGTGACCAGCATGGACTCACAGCCACACCCCATACTCTGACACCGGGACACCTGGATATGAGGCAAACTGGAGACGGAGGCAGGAACTGATGTGTTACTCACATCATCCTCAATTCAAGACTAAATAAATACTGATCATCACAGACATATGATAGTTTAAAGGTTGTGAAATTGTGGTTATGTTTTTCACCTGATTTGCAGACACACAAAAACAGGATTGGAAATGTACTATGATAAATCATTTGACCATGCTCTATCTGTATACTGGTTTCCAACTAAAGGGCTGGTTAAGACATTCCTGTGTGTGGGAGACAGACCATTCCCACGGGGAGCCTCTGGGTGACCTTTACACAGACCGACTACAACCTACAACTGTAGTCACATTTCAGAAAGGACCCAACCACCTCAGGTTCACACAAATTAATTTCCAATTATGTGTGAGAGTCAGTTCCACAAGAACCTATCGTGAAGGTTAAGCCGCGCTGCAACTACCAGTATAGAGTTACAGAGACAGTGGCACACCAACGCAGGAACATACATACTCTGATCATTCACACACACACACACACACACACTCAGAGAGACACACACAGCGCAGCACATGGGACGTGGGAAGGGCAGAACTGTAAATGTGATACTGGTCCGCACCTCCAGGTTTGTGGACGGAAGCTGGAGATCTTAAACCTGTGTGAGCCACAGACAGAGAGGTGGGTGTGGGAGCAGAGGGGTGCAATACTCTCTTTTCAAATTCAGGGGCACTGAATCAGGACTCTCCGCCTCTTTCCCCTTATGTGGACATATCCTAGCAACGGTGTCCCAAAAACAAGGGCATTTGATTTGATTTATTAGGATCCCCAATAGCCATGCTAATGGCGACAGCTAGTCTTACTGGGTTCTGACACATACTAAAAAAGACATTACAGACAAAATGCTTTACAATTTACATACACTACATGTTAATGTTTATAAATGTATCTATCAGTTATGCATACATGTCAGTACATACACATAACAAGTAGGTCACATGGGGGAGAGGCGTTGTGCAGTGAGTTGTTGCTTTATTTGTTTTTTGAAACAAGGTTTGCTGTTCACTTGCACTATATAAGATGGAAGGGAGTACCATGCATGCATGGCTCTGTATAATACTGTACATTTCCTTGAATTTGTTCTGGACCTGGGGACTGTGAAAAGACCCCTAGTGGCATGTCTGGTGGGGTAAGTGTGTGTGTGTCAGTGCTCTGTGTAAGTTGACTATGCAAACAATTTGTAATTTCCCCCCAAAATATGTTTCTTAGAAATACAAGAAGTGACACAGAGAGAGACTGGCATGCATACTATTAATATTATCCCTCTGATTACAATGAAGAGCAAGACATGCCGCTCTGTTCTGGGCCAGCTGCAGCTTAACTTGGTATTTATTTGCAGCACTTGACCATATGACTAGACAATAATCAAGAGAAGATAAAACTAGAGTCTGCGGAATTAGCTTTTTGGAGTGTGGTGTCAAAAAATCAGAGCATCTCTTTATTACGGACAGGCCTCTCCTCGTCTTTACAACCATTGAATCTATATACATTTTGACCATGACAGTTCACAATCTAAGGTAAAGCCAAGTAATTTAGTCTCTTCAATTTGTTCAACAGCCACACCATTCATTACCAGAATCAGCTGAGTTCTAGAACGTAGGTAATGATTTGTACCAAATCACTGACAACAACTATTTGTTATGGGTTTCAGAGACTTCATAAGCTGTGGTTGCTGATATGTATATGGTTGAATCACCAACATATATGGACACACATGCTTTGTTTAATGCCAGTGGAAGGTCACTTGTAAAAATAGAAAAGAGTAGAGGGCTTGAAAGCTGCCCTGCGGTACACCACACTTCAAATGTTTGACATTAGACAAGCTTCCATTCAAGAAAGCCCTTTGAGTTATTTTAGATAGATAGCTTTGAATCCATGATATGGCAGAGGTTGAAAAGCCATACCACAAGTTATCTCAACAGGTTATGGTCAATAATATCAAAAGCTGCACTGAAATCTAACAGTATAGCTACCACAATCTTCTTCTTATCAATTTCTTTCAACCAATCATCAGTAATTTGTGTCAGTGCAGTACATGTTGAGAGCCCTTCTCTATAGCATGCTGAAAGTCTGATGTTAATTTGTTTACAGAGAAATATAATTGGATTTGGTCAAACACCATTTCTTCCAACAGTATTCTAAGAGCTGGCAGCTAGCTGAAAGGGCAGGGATTACTCAGGGTTCATGCTCATCTGTGATATTATTAAGAGGTCGCTGAAGAGGACGCTGACGTTTTACATGCTACAAACCAACTGTGCTATTTTGTCATTTTTTTTAGGGTTTGTTTGTAACCAATTTTTAAAAACGTATTTTGTACATAATGTTGCTGCTACCGTCTCTTCTGGACATCAGAACAGAGATAACTCACCTCATACTGGAAGAAGCTTTTTCCTTTAACAAGTCCGCCGGGAAAGAGAAATACTAATTTCCCGGAAACAGGCCCAAATCCCCGTCATTTTCGTGAAGAAAAGACAGAAGAAAAGGGGAAAAGGGGCTGCTGTCTGAGAATCCATTGGCGAGCAAGTAAACTCCCACTGTCATCCGTTCTATTGGCTATTGTGCAATCATTTTTAACTAAAATGTATGACCTACAATTAATATGATCCTACCAACGGGACATTAAAAACTGTAATATCTTACGTTTCACAGAGTCGTGGCTGAACGACATGGATAATATAGAGCTGGTGGGATTTTCCATGCACCAGTAGAACAGAGAAGCTACGTCTGGCAAGACGAGGGGTGGGGGTGTGTCTATTGTCTATAACAGGTGGGGCGCCATGTCTAATATTAAAGAAGTCTCAAGGTATTGCTCGCCTGAGATAGAGTACCTTATGACAAGCTGTAGACCACACTATCAAGAGAGTTATCATCTATATTATTCGTAGCTGTCTATTTACCACCACAGACCGACACTGGCACTAACACCGCACTCAACCAACTCTATAAAGCCATAAGCAAAAAATAAAATGCTAATCCAGAAGCGGCACTCCTAGTGGCCGGGGACTTTAATGTAGGCAAACTAAAATCAGTTTTACCAAATTTTTACCAGCATGTCACATGTGCAACCAGAGGGGGAAAAAAACTCAAGACCAACTTTACTCCACACACAGAGATGCATACAAAGCTCTCCCCCTGTTCTCCATTTGGCAAATCTGACCATAATTTATCGCCCTGATTCCTGCTTACAAGCAAAAACTGAAGCAGGAAGTACCAGTGACTCGCTCAATATGGATAGGTGATCAGATGACGCGGATGCTACGCTACAGGACTGTTTTGCTAGCACAGACTGGAATATGTTCCGGGATTCATCAAATGGCAATGAGGAGTATACCACCTCAGTCATCAATTTCATCAATAAGTACATCGACGACGTAGTCCCCACAATGACCGTACGTACATATCTCAACCAGGCAAAATCCGCATCGAGCTAAAGGCTCAAGCTGCTGCTTTCAAGGAGTGGGATACTAATCCGGACACTTATAAGAAATCCCGCTATGCCCTCAGACGAACCATCAAACAAGCACAGTTTCAATAACGGATTAAGATTGAATCCTACAACACCGGCTCTGATGCTCGGCGGATGTGGCATGGCATGAAAACTATTACGGACCACAAAGAGAAACCCAGATGTGAGCTGCCCAGTGACAAGAGCCTACCAGATGAGCTAAATACCTTTTATGCTCGCTTCGAGCCAAGCAACACTTAAGCATGCACAAGAGCACCAGCTGTTCTGGATGACTGTGTGATAACGCTCTCAGTAGCTGATGTGATTAAGACCTTTAAACAGGTCAACATTCACAAAGCCGCGGGGCCAGACGGATTACCAGGACGTGTACTCAAAGCATGCACGGACCAACTGGCGAGTGTCTTCACTGACATTTTCAGCCTCTCTCTGACAGTCTGTAATACCTACATGTTTCAAGCAGACCATCATAGTCCCTGTGCCCAAGGAAGATAACCTGCCTAAATGATTACTGCCTTGTAGCACTCACATCGGTAGCCATAAAGTGCTTTGAAAGGCTGGACATGGCTCAAATCAACAGCATCCTCCCGGATACCCTAGACCCACTCCAATTCTCATTACCACCCAAAAAGATCCACAGATGATGCAATCCCAATCGCACACCTCACTGCCCTGTTCCACCAGGACAAAAGGAACACCTATTTGAAAATGCTGTTCATTGACTACAGCTCAGCATTCAACACCAATATGCCCACAAAGCTCATCACTAAGCTAAGGACCCTGGGACTAAACACCTCCCTCTGCAACTGGATCCTGGACTTCCTGGCGGGCCTCCCCCAGGTGGTAAGGGTAGGCAACAACACGCCTGCCACACTGATCCTCAACACTGGGGCCCCTCAGGGGTGTGTACTTAGTCCCCTCCTGTACTCCCTGTTCTACCATGACTGTGTGGTCAATCACGACTCCAACACCATCATTAAGTTTGTTGATGACACAACAGTGGTAGGCCTGATCACCGACAACGATGAGACAGCCTGTAGGGTTGGAGGTCAGAGAACTGTCAGTGTGGTGCCAGGACAACAACCTCTCAATCAATGTGAGCAAGACAAAGAAACTGATCGTGGAATACAGGAAAAGGTGGGCCGAACAGGCCCTAATTAACATTAACGGGACTGTAGTGGAGAGGGTTGAGAGTTTCAAGTTCCTTGGTGTCCAGATCAACAAACTGTCATGCTCCAAACACACCAAGACAGTTGCCAAGAGGGCACGACAAAACCTATATCCCCTCAGGAGACTGAAAAGATTTGGCATGGGTCCCCAGATCCTCAAAAAGTTTACATCTGCACCATCGAGAGCATCCTGACCGGTTGCATCACCGCCTGGAATGGCAACTGCTTGGCATCTGACCTAAGGCACTGCGAATGACCCAGTATATCACTGGGGCCAAGCTTTCTGCCATCCAGGACCTATATAAAAGGTGTTGTCAGAGGAAAGACCATAAAATTGTCAGAAACTCCAGTCACCCAAGTCATAGACTTTTCTCTGTTACTGCACAGCAAGTGGTACCGGAACGCCAACTCTAGGACCAAAAAGCTCCTTAACAGCTTCACCCCCAATCCATAAAACTGCTGAACAATTAATCAAATGGCCAGCGGACTATTTACATTGACACCCCCCACCTCCATTTGTATTGTGCACTGCTGCTACTCGCTGTTTATTATCTATGCATAGTCACTTCACCCCTACCTACATGCACAAATTACCTCAACTAGCCTGTACCCGCATACTGACTCGGTACCAGTACCCCCTGTATATAGCCTCATTATTGTTATTTTAATGTGTTATTTTAGTACTTTTTATAATTTTTTACTTTAGTTTATTTGCTAAATATTTTCTTACCACTTTTTGAACTGCACTGTTGGTTAAGGGCTTGTAAGTAAACATTTCATGGTAATGTCTACACTTGTTGCATTCGGCGCATGTGATAAAAAAACTATATATTTTTTATTTTACCTTTATTTAACCAGGCAAGTCAGTTAAGAACAGATTCTTATTTTCAATGACGGCCTGGGAACAGTGGGTTAACTGCCTGTTCAGGGGCAGAACGACAGATTTGTACCTTGTCAGCTCGGGGGTTTGAACTCGCAACCTTCCGGTTACAAGTCCAACTCTCTAACCACTAGGCTACGCAAATCAAATAAAGTTTGATTTGATTGGATGTGATAGGTAGCAGCCTGGACAAGAGGGCATACAGGTCATCAAGCACCATAACTGACTACTAACTCCCAAGACTGCTATCCTGTCTCCTGTCCTGGCCATATCGTCCAGCCATGCAACAGGCTCCTTAATGGGACAGATTGAAGGGGACAGCCTAGGTCTCTGCAGTGCTGACCCTACATGCCTTCCCTGTAGCCCTATACCCACCTGCACCTGCCACATTGGGCAAACACATGTTTCAACTTGGCAGATTCTAAATGGCAAGACCAGGAGCATGTTTCTGCACTGCCTGGCAGGGTTGTGTTAGTTAGTCCGTCCAATCTACTCTAACCTCTGAGGGTTTCTATAAGTAGTGCTTAGTTGCCTGGGTACACGTGTGGTCTTTGCTGGTGTGCAGGGGTTGGAGGTATGTAGATTTGTATAGGTCCTGCAAAAGCCAAAACCTTAAGGTAACAAAAGCTGCTGAATGGTCATTTGGTGTTACCTCTCAGTCCGAGAGTAAAAATTAGGTTCAGATGTAACTCATGAATCTCATTTATAACTATTAGTGTCCAGCACATTTACGTCAATCTAAGTAACATAATGAAAAAACTCCCATCAAAATCCTTCAGTTTAAGCTAGTTTAAGTCTCAATCCACTGCATCCACCTATTTGGGCCTTCCGCATCTGTGGTGGAAGGTGTCAGACCAGGAGACATCCCAAAAAGTGGTCTTCTCACAAAAACGTCTGTAGCGGCTGAACAATTTGCTCTACGACCCCCACAAGTGTCACGAGACTCGTCTGAAGGTAACCCATACAAATGAATGGATGTATTTGGGCAGTTTTGAGTGAACAAAAATAAGGGGTTAAACATACAGTACCAGTCAAAAGTTTGGACGCACTTACTCATTCAGGGGTTTTCCTTTATTTTTACTATTTTCTACATTGTAGAATAATAGTGAAGATGTCAACGCTATGAAATAACACATATGGAATCATGCAGTAACCAAAATCTATTTTATGTTTATATTCTTCAAAGTAGCCACTCTTTGCCTTGATGATAGCTTTGCACACTCTTGGCATTCTCTCAACCATCTTCATGAGGTAGTCACCTGGAATGCATTTCAATTAACAGGAGTGTCATGATAAAAGTACATTTGTGGAATTTCTTTCCTCCTTAATGCATTTGAGCCAATCAGTTGTGTTGTGACAAGGTATGGGTGGTATACAGAAGATAGCCCCATTTCGTAAAAGACCAAGTCCATATGATGGCAAGAACAGCTCAAATAAGCACAGAGAAATAACAGTCCATCATTACTTCAAGACATGAAAGTCAGTCAATGCGGAAAATTTCACAAACTTTGAGAATTTCTTCAAGTGCAGTCACTTTCTTATATTTCCTTGATATAGGACAGACACTTGAAAAATTTATTCCTTGTCTTTTTTCCATTTAAATATTCTTATTTTTATACGTAAAATGGTCCTCAAATTCAAATATCTAAATGATCCATGGTATGACATCTTAAAGCAATTCTTAAAACAATTCAGGTAGGGTCCATTTTGGAACGGGTTCAACTCTTTGGTCCCGAGATGACCTCTAGCACAGATGTATCTTCTGCTTGGATAGTTCCATCTACTTTAAATGACTATATTTGATTGAATTGTGTTTGGTTGTCAACACAATGTCACTAAATATCAAATCTGCAATCAACCAGAGCTTGAAATCCTTGGCCTATTGTATTGTCTATTTTTTTGTTGAATTCTGGTTTGAATTCAATCATTTGCTGTTGATGACTTTGCAAATGCTACACTAAATAGGCCTACATAGCATCATTGATGATTGATAATGTATGGTTAAATTTAATTTGCTCTGTTAAACCTACCGTTCAGAATTACTTTGATAGCAGCAGTGAATCTATTTAATTTGTATGTGGAGATCTCTCAACAATCATTCTCACGATTACACATTGGTAATAGTCAGTGACAAATATCATAGCTAAAAACCTTGGATGGGAGACCAAGGGGTAGCTGTAGACAGATCAATTCTCCAGTAGGAGGTGCTGCCTAGTCTAACTACTTTCTGATAGTAGATATACCATTGAAAATCTGACATTGCTTTAAAGGTACAAATTCAACATGGCCATGCCTTCCGCCTGGCTACTCCTACCTCGGCCAACAGCCCCGGCCCCCCCGCAACTCCTCGCCCAAGCCTCTCCAGGTTCTCCTTTACCCAAATCCAGATAGCAGATGTTCTGAAAGAGCTGCAAAACCTGGACCCGTATAAATCAGCTGGGCTTGACAATCTGGACCCTCTATTTCTGAAACTATCCGCCGCCATTGTCGCAACCCCTATTACCAGCCTGTTCAACCTCTCTTTCATATCGTCTGAGATCCCCAAGGACTGGAAAGCTGCCGCAGTCATCCCCCTCTTCAAAGGGGGTGACACCCTGGACCCAAACTGTTACAGACCTATATCCATCCTGCCCTGCCTATCTAAGGTCTTCGAAAGCCAAGTCAACAAACAGGTGACTGACCATCTCGAATCCCACCGTACCTTCTCCGCTATGCAATCCGGTTTCCGAGCCGGTCACGGGTGCACCTCAGCCACACTCAAGGTACTAAACGACATCATAACCGCCATCGATAAAAGACAGTACTGTGCAGCCGTCTTCATCGACCTTGCCAAGGCTTTCGACTCTGTCAATCACCATATTCTTATCGGCAGACTCAGTAGCCTCGGTTTTTCGGATGACTGCCTTGCCTGGTTCACCAATTACTTTGCAGACAGAGTTCAGTGTGTCAAATCGGAGGGCATGTTGTCCGGTCCTCTGGCAGTCTCTATGGGGGTGCCACAGGGTTCAATTCTCGGGCCGACTCTTTTCTCTGTATATATCAATGATGTTGCTCTTGCTGCGGGCGATTCCCTGATCCACCTCTACGCAGACGACACCATTGTATACACTTTCGGCCCGTCATTGGACACTGTGCTATCTAACCTCCAATCGAGCTTCAATGCCATACAACACTCCTTCCGTGGCCTCCAACTGCTCTTAAACGCTAGTAAAACCAAATGCATGCTTTTCAACCGATCGCTGCCTGCACCCGCATGCCCGACTAGCATCACCACACTGCATGGCTCCGACGTTGAATATGTGGACACCTATAAGTACCTAGGTGTCTGGCTAGACTGCAAACTCTCCTTCCAGACCCATATCAAACATCTCCAATCGAAAATCAAATCAAGAATCGGCTTTCTATTCCGCAACAAAGCCTCCTTCACTCACGCTGCCAAGCTTACCCTAGTAAAACTGACTATCCTACCGATCCTCGACTTCGGCGACGTCATCTACAAAATTGCTTCCAACACTCTACTCAGCAAACTGGATGCAGTTTATCACAGTGCCATCCGTTTTGTCACTAAAGCACCTTATACTACCCACCACTGTGACTTGTATGCTCTAGTCGGCTGGCCCTCGCTACATATTCGTCACCAGACCCACTGGCTTCAGGTCATCTACAAGGCCATGCTAGGCAAAGCTCCGCCTTATCTCAGCTCACTGGTCACGATGGCAACACCCACCCATCCAGGTGTATCTCATTGATCATCCCTAAAGCCAACACTGTCTCCATGCCTTGTCCCTGCATTCGTTTCCCTCTGCTGGTCTTATTGTATCTCATTGATCATTCCCTAATCAATCATTTAGTCTTCCCAACACTGATTAGAGTCCCTATTCCTTGTTATTCGTTTCTGCCCTGTCGGTTCCTTGTCTAGAATTCACCGTGCTGTGTTTGTGTATCGCCCTGTCGTGTCGTGTTTTCCTCAGATGCTGCGTGGTGAGCAGGTGTCTGAGTCTGTTTGGTTCAAGTGCCTTCCCGAGGCAACCTGCTGTTACTGTTCAAGATCGAGCAGTTTGCCGAGTGAAAGTTGTGTTTTTTGATTGTATTTACTTTACTGGATTAAAGACTCTGTTTTCGCCAAGTCGCTTTTGGGTCCTCTTTCACCTGCATGACAAACACCTCATTCGGCCGCCTTTCGTTCCAGTACTCTGCTGCCTGTGACTGAAGTTGAAGGAGACTTTTATCTCCCTCACCAACTTCAAACATCAGCTAGCTGAGCAGCTAACCGATCGCTGCAGCTGTACATAATCTATTGGTAAATAGCACACCCATTTTCACCTACCTCATCCCCACAGTTTTTATTTATTTACTTTTCTGCTCTTTTGCACACCAATATCTCTACCTGTACATGATCATCTGATCATTTATCACTCCAGTGTTAATCTGCAATATTGTAATTATTCACCTACGTCCTCATGCCTTTTGCACACATTGTATATAGACTCCCCTTTTTTTCTCTGTGTTATTGACTTGTTAATTGTTTACTCCATGTGTAACTCTGTGTTGTCTGTTCACACTGCTATGCTTTATCTTGGCCAGGTCGCAGTTGCAAATGAGAACCTGTTCTCAACTAGCCTACCTGGTTAAATAAAGGTGAAATAAAAATTAAATTTAAAAAAATATATATATTTTACACAAAGTTTGTCCATGTTCAAATTTGGCCATGATGACATAATCCTATCTTTGAAATTTCACCCTCAAAAGAACCGTTTACATTGATAACTTTTTCAAATCCAATGTCCACCTAGATTCCACGTCACAATACGTTGACAAATGACATTGAAACAACGTTGATTCAACCAGTTTGTCCCCAGTGGGCAGACACATGCTCATTGCTCACATGGAGGGCTCCAAACAAAAGACAATCGAAAAAATTAACAAAACTTGTAAATGATGGTATGAAATAACACAAAACTTGTTTCTCACAAGTGTAGTAGGTTGTGAACTATGCAAATGATGTTTCCACTTTGAGAATGAGAACGGTAAATGACTGTAATTAATACATGCATTAACAGAAATGAATGAAACCAAATGACAGGGATTAACGGTAAATTTACTACGGGTGACATACTACTGGTGACATACTACTGGTGACGGGAAATTGATAAAAATACACAATCAAATGACAAACAATTTACACAAATGAAAAATTCATGTGCAAGAATTGTCGGGAGACAGCTGAGCGCATACTGGAGAGCTGAGTGTATTCTGGAGAGAGATGTGCCTATATCCTCGCCACCCACCCCTCCCCTTCTTGTCTCAACATTTTAAATTATATTCAAGACACATTATCTTCACATGTATTTTAGATGATTTTTACTGACAGCCTCAACTCAATAATCAGCTAGGCCTATTGTCAAGCTCGCTGCCCAAATTGTGGACTTCCCAAAAAGGCATAGGCCTACACTCATGTGATTTTAAACAATGGGCAATGTATTTTTTAAAAGAAGCTAATGACCCTCTGGTGTTAAGTCAGGCTCTCTGGTGAAATATGTTTGTAAAGACAGGTGGAATTGTATCATTTTGGCAAATGTATTTCAATTTACTTTCAGACACATTAGCTAGTATTCAGAGCTTGAATAGCCACAATTTTTAGTCTTAAGTCTTTTTTTCAGTTATCAGGCCTGTTTTTACAAACGGTAGGCTACCACATGGATAGTGCATTGCAGGCCAACACTGACCTAGGCTACTATTGTACTTTGCAGGGATAGGAGCGGGGCAGCAAATTTTTTGTCTTGTCTAGGGCGACATATCGGCCAGGACCGAGGCTGCTCAGAGGACACTGTCCACATCACTCACTTAGGGATAAAACCCCAAGAAAGCCTCCCTTTCTGAGAAGCCAGGGACCAGCCACTCTCTCTGTGAAAAGCAGAACAGGACAAACCCACTATTCTTCACTCCCATTCAAGACACCTCGTTAGAGACAGATTGATTTCAAATGGTAACACATCTCCAGGGATACTCAGTGAATGTAAACATTTTTCACTCCCTTTCATTCATTGGTTCAAAACAAGACATACTGTGTATTCTCTACTCTAAATAGGAGAGAGAGAGAGCGAGTGAAAGAGAGAGAGCGAGAGAGAGAGAGAGCGAAGCGGAGGCAGACATCGAGAAACAGAGACAAAGAGATAGAGCAGAGGTCAAGTTCTCTTTCTCTGAGAGATTATTTGCTTAATGTGAGGCCTGACTAAATGTTTGCTCTAAAAGCCAATATTGAACAGTACAAAGCCAATATCCAATACCACTGAAGTGGTTCTCGGATTCTCTCAACAAAACATCATAGTTTTTGATATATGATGGTCAAATATCGTGTTACTACTGAGTGTAATTTACTTGTCATTTTTATTTAACTAGGCAAGTCAGTTAAGAACAAATTCTTAACAAAGAGGGCCTATCAGGGAAAAGTGGGATAGCTGCCTCGTTCAGGGGCAGAACGACAGATTTTTACCTTGTCAGCTCGGGGATGTGATCCATCAACCTTTTGGTTACTGGCCCAACACTCCAACCACTAGGCTACCTGCAGCTGTAATAACGTAACATTTTTGCCTTTATCAGAACAAAATACTTTTGGCTGCGTGTCGGATCAGAGCCCATTCCATTCAATGAGGTGAGACTGATTTTTAAGTAAATCAAAAGATGTAATTAAACCAAACCAAGTGGCAGTCACACTGACATGAAACATTGTTCATGGACTTCAGAATTGACCCCTTACTGAGGGGCGCAGAGGGCCAAAGTGGTCTCAAGGCTTTACACAGTGAATCTGTCCTATCATCTCATTCTCCTGTCCCACATATCTATCTCCCTTACCCCTCCATCCTGTCCCTGTCCTTACCCTGGAAGGCAGTGGTGTGGCCCACGATGAGGTACTTGAGCTCAAAGCTGTAGGAACGGATATTCTGGAGAGTCTCTCTGCGCACTGCTGCCTGGTAACTCTCCTCCATCTTGCGTGTGCAACACGACGGGCCTGCGTGCTTGCAGATCTGCAGCTCGCCATCTGGGAAAGAAGAGGAAAGCAAACTTGAGCATGACACAGACCTCAAATGTGAAAAACATAAACTAAGTGTGTTGGAAGCTTTGACCAAATGTGATTAATAATACTTACCCAAATAGTTGAGTAAATAAATGGTTCAAAGACATAGTTTCTCTACACTTATACTAGTTCTCATATATACCCATCCCCTGTATTCAAGTTCCCTTTGAGTCAGCAAAGCTTCCTCTGCTACAATCTCATTTGGATGAGGTCCAGGGTGATTATACTGATTTATCTCCCATATGAAACTAATACACCAAGCTGGGACAGTGGAGCCAGAAATGAGAGTGAGAAAGAGCTTCAGAAATAGACTTTGGTTATCAGGCTGGCTGGACGTAGCTGAATCAAAGTCCAGATACAAAATCTCCAAGGGTGTAGAGAGGATGCAGAGGGAGTGATGCTCACCAGAGTTAACAACATGCTTACTTACAAACTCAACTGGGCCTAAGTCATTGCATGTGTCAATCATGAAGGAATTGTGGAAACAAATCTATCATGTAACTGATGACCGGTGACTTACAGTACATTCGGAAAGACCCCTTGACTTTTTCCACATTTTGTTACGTTACAGCCTTATACTAAAATGGATTAAATAAAAATAAATCCTCAGCAATCTACACACAATACCCCATAACGACATACCCCGCAAAAAAGTTTTAAATGTTTGCAAATTTATTAAAAATGTCAAATTGAAATATTACATTTACAAGACCCTTTTTACTTTTTGAAAAATGATTCATCAAACTGAGAAGATCATTACAGGATGGATGGGGAGCGTCGCTGCACAGCTATTTTCAGGTCTCTCCAGAGATGTTCGATCGGGTTCAGTCTGGGCTCTGGCTGTGCCACTCAAGGACATTCAGAGACTTGTCCTGAAGCCACTCCTGTGTTGTTTTGGTATTTCTGTTTTTTCTTTTTAATACATTTACACATTTCTAAAAAACTTTTTTCGCTTTGTCATTATTGGGTATTGTGTGTAGATTGATGAGTGGGGAAAATTATTTAATCAATTTTAGAATAAGGATGTAATGTAACAAAATGTGGAGAAAGGGAAGGGGTCTGATTACTTTCCGAATGCACTGTATATATATACACTGTAGAATAGACAATCATACACAACATGCAGCTCAGTTATTGTGGCCCCGTGGGACTCAGGTCACCGCCACTTGACCTGTCCATTGAGGACTGGGGTTGAGAGAGAGAGAGAGAGAGAGAGAGAGAGAGAGAGAGAGAGAGAGAGAGAGAGAGAGAGAGAGAGAGAGAGAGAGAGAGAGAGAGAGAGAGAGAGAGAGAGAGAGAGAGAGAGATGGTTTGATTGTTTTTTGTTGCTTGCCAAATAATAAGCTGATATATAACTGCAATGTTATTGATTGTCACTGTTAGTGCCAGTACATCCATATAATAAACTCAGTATTTGAAAAGAAACAAGAGATGGCCTCCCTTTGCAGGGACTTACTTCCAATTCTTAGGATGGTCGTTAAATAAAGATAAGCATCAACTACTAGGCATATTTGCTTGAATCTGTCTCTAGACCTAGGCTACTGTAGTTACATTTTATGATTGTGATTTATCAATTCCCTGTGGGAAATAAACGTGTACACAGCACGCACACGTGCAAAGTGGCTCCTGGACATTCTGCTGAGAAATTGTGTTAGGACCTACAAGTCAAGTGCGCACTAACCTGTTCCAGGTGCCTCGGGGACCCATTTCAACGGACCGATCTGGCGCAATTGAAACGCCGTTTTAACCTCATGGCAACTGTGTACTCCTGCACCTGAAGCTCCACATAGTACAACTGTAAGGTAAATCAACCAAAAGTAAACGCGTTGGAGTATTGTTTGGAACATCGCACCATTTCAATCAGATAGACTATCAAGGTATCCTAGCAGTAGTATGGTCGTTTGTAAAAGTAGCCGAATAAGCTATTTAAGTAATACAATCCCAAAATAAATTCGCAGTTCTTATCAACTGGATCGATCTGTTAGAATATCACATTTTGGGTCTGTTCAATAGAGCGCACGAAGTTCCCTCTCTCAGTGGGCTTTCCAGTTAAAATCCATGCGCTTCAGAAAGTGAAACGCTGTTCTTTGGATACAGCTGAGCGCTCGCTCTCTCGCTCCCTCTCTCCCTCTCTCTCACACACACCGCGCAAACCGGCCTATCTTTGAAATTCTCGGTTTGAAACATCACACAAGATTGACTAACAGAAAAACGTTCTTAAAGTGCAAAATTATATAGTGGGTTCTTTGTTCATAGATGTTGGCTATTCCTTGTGCGATCATTTAAAACAATACCACAGCAATTGGGGCTCGAATAACATGTTGTTTTTCTTCTAATAAAAGCAGCACTTCAAACATCAGCTATCCGAGCAGCTAACCGATCGCTGCAGCTGTACATAGTCTATTGGTAAATAGCCCACCCATTTTCACCTACCTCATCCCCACAGTTTTTATTTATTTACTTTTCTGCTCTTTTGCACACCAATATCTCTACCTGTACATGACCATCTGATCATTTATCACTCCAGTGTTAATCTGCAAAATTGTATTATTCGCCTACCTCCTCATGCCTTTTGCACACATTGTATATAGACTGCCCATTTTTTTCTACTGTGTTATTGACTTGTTAATTGTTTACTCCATGTGTAACTCTGTGTTGTCTGTTCACACTGCTATGCTTTATTTTGGCCAGGTCGCAGTTGCAAATGAGAACTTGTTCTCAACTAGCCTACCTGGTTAAATAAAGGTGAAATAAAATTTAAAAAAATACAAATGTATAGTCCTAATGATTGATTTATACTGTATATGCTTCTCTAGCCTTCAGAGATGAATCTAAAACAGAACACCGCGTCCACCGTGTGGTCAGTCGTGGAATTAGTGATGTAAAAGCAGTTCTACCAACCGTAGCGCCGGATTGATATCATATTTATCTATGTATTAACTTGTGTCCGCATTCATAGGTCAAAAATAAATTGAGATCTCAAATGTCGCTAGTAAATGTAAAACATCTGCCCCGTGTGAGGCTCGAACTCACGACCTTCAGATTATGAGACTGACGCGCTGCCTACTGCGCCAACGAGGCTCGTGTAATCAGGCGTTCACCCACCATTATAAAGATGGCATGGTGTGAACTAGGAACAATTCACATATTTTGGACAATATATGGTCCAAGAACATAAAGTCAACCTATATGCCAATACACTTAGCTAAAGGATAAAAACGGAATCACAGTCAGGTATACTGAAAAAAATATTAAAATGCAACATACAACAATTTTTATTTACATTTACATTACATTTAAGTCATTTAGCAGACGCTCTTATCCAGAGCGACTTACAAATTGGTGCATTCACCTTATGACATCCAGTGGAACAGTCACTTTACAATAGTGCATCTAGATCTTAAGGGGGGGGGGAAGAGGGATTACTTATCCTATCCTAGGTATTCCTTAAAGAGGTGGGGTTTCAGGTGTCTCCGGAAGGTGGTTATGATTTTACTGGGTTACAGTTCCATATGAGGAAATAGTAATTAGGTCCTAATATATGGATTTCACATGCAAGGGAATACAGCTATGTCACAGATACCTTTAAAAAAAAATGGGCCTCACAATGGGCCTCAGGATCTCTCAAAGAGTTTTTGTGCATTAAAAATTCCCATCGATAAATGCAATTCTGTTCGTTGTCCATTGTTTATGCCTGCCCATACCATAATCCCACCGCCACCATGGGGCAAACCGTTCACCCACACGACATCATACACATGGTCTAAGGCCGATTTGGATGTACTGCCAAACTCTCTAAAACAACATTGAAAGTGGCTAATGGTAGAGAAACAAACATTCAATTCTCTGGCAACAGCTCTTGTGGATATTCCTGCACTCAGCATGCCAGCTTCACACTCCCTCAAAATTTGAGACATCCGTGGCATTGTGTTGTGACAAAACTGCACATTATAGAATGGCTTTTTATTGTCCTCAGCACAAGGTGCACCTGTGTAATGATCATGCTGTTTAATCAGCTTCTTGACATGTCACATTTGTCAGGTGGATGGATTATCTTGGCAAAGGAGAAATGCTCACTAACAGGGATGTAAACAAATTTCTGCACAAAATTTGAGAGAAATTGCATATGGGAAGTTTCTGGGATGTTTTATTTCAGCACATGAAACAAGGACCAACACTTTACTTACATGTTGCATTCATATTTTTGTTCAGTGTATGTTCTTCAGAGAGATCAGACCAGGTAATATTACCTTTTTTTTTGGTGTTGTGGTGGAATTTCTACCCTTAATCAATAATGAGGAGTGGAGTTAGCTTCTGGGTTAAATACTATCTCAGGATAGGCGCAACTTCAGATATGACATACAATGGTTCCAAACACTAACCCCACACATCTTGTGCCAGACCTTGGGCCCCAAATACAAATAACTTGTTTTGTTCAGTACTAAGAACTTGGGACATTTGTTGTTACTTTGTTCTCTCCCCTAATTCAAGTTGGAAACTATCTCCCCCTTGGAGGTGACTGACACAGACACTGTGGAGACAAGTGATTGGTTCCCCATTACTCACACCATCCCTTCACATGGTATGCAATAAAGACAAACAGTTCACATATGGAAACAATGTTTCCTTCTGACCTCCTTTGCCATACTCCTTGCTGATATTCTGTATAGCAACAGGGACGTGATAGATAAGGCAGACTTCTCCCTTCTCTGGACCCAAGGTGACTGAGGCCCATGAGGGAGGAAGCGCAGCTGCCAACACCAGAGCCCGAAAGGAGATATTCTAATAACAGTTTCAACAGTTCAATCATGTAAGCATATTCTGCAGATAAGACATCTTAAATATCTGTATTACTTAGCTGATTCTGATTTCTCCACCACAATCTTTCCCCAGAAACAGGTTCCAAAACAGAACAATAGCTCTGTTACTGGTGTGCAGGATATAACCTTTAGTCTGTCCAGGATCAAGAGGAACCAGTCAGTTTCTGTCATATTCTCGGTTGAGTGCCCAGACATCATGGGTTCATTCTACACACACACAGAACAGTTAGAACAGGCCTATATCAATGCGCGCAGACACCTTTCTATGTTATATGAGTTACTTTTTAACAATCTCAAGCCCAATGTCTAGGCTTGAAGGATATCTTAGTACACAAGCATTATTAAGGTTTAACAGACATTTCCCTCAGGGTCAATAAACTATATCTTTGTTGTAAGTCACAGAAGTAATTTGCCCTTATCCCTGGGGCAAAGTAACTTTCCTGAATTGACCTCGAAAAGGGCAGTGTGTATTTTGGCAGGTGGTGTGGGATGAAAAGTCAGTGTTTCTGTGTTGAGAAAAACACTTCTCCACGTTGTCACAATCACACAGACAGCAAACTGCCCAAAAAGTCATACACTGTGTGAGAAGAACCAGTGAGGTGTAGTAGCTAGCATCTGTGGACCTAACTATGTCTGAACTTGATGTCTCCCTTGGTTACTTTCTTGCTGTTGTGGCGTTTGGTGCAGTCTTTAGAGTCCTTTTCAGAAAATGGCCTTGTTTGAGCTTTGCATTAGAGTTCACAACCTCATTTGTGCTGGTGGCGTGCTTGCTGGAGGTGCAGACCATTATAGAGATTGGTGAGTGGGCAGAGGGACTGGGATCAGATGTTACTCTGACACTACGGTTTGTGGTGCTGCTGACCCATGGTGTGATCTGTGCTGGAGCCACTGGAAACCCCTCCCTGACTCTGATGAATTTCCTGCTGCTGGAGACCCCTACTCTGCACACTCTGCTGGCTTTGGCTGCTCAGTTCCTGGGGGCACACCTGGCCCTGATTGTAGCTGGCTACTACTGGGCAATGGAGCTCAATGACATGCACATAATTAAGAACCTGCTATTCAGGGAGTGCAGCACAGCCCTGCATGTCTCCCTGGTGCAGGGGGTCTATTGTGAGTGTGTGTGTGCATTCATCTTTTATCTGATATACCTCAGCCTGAGATGTCGCGCTGCGTTGGTTCGGGTGCCTTTCTTTGCAGCTGTGCTCACTCTTCTCTCCCATGCAGGTAAGTAGCCCACGATGACAACCATCGCGCCTCAAATATAGAAAGATATTTCAGTAGAGATAACCATTAAAGTTGCATAGGCCTATATGCTGTTTTCTTTGTGTTATATTTGTTTGTCAGAGCAAAATCTATTTCTGCATCCCGTTTCGATAACTCATCTTTCTATGCATGTCAGCCAGTGGTTATACCTCAGCTTTCCTGAACCCCTCCCTGGCCTATGGCCTTACCTTCTACTGTCCTGGGTTTACCTTTACGGAGTACTCAGTGGTCTACTGCCTTGGGCCCATTATTGGTAAGTCAAATCAGAAATGGTTCATTATATACAAACCCCTAATAAAAGTATACCAATAGACAAAATGTAATTGCCAAAGGTAATGTGTGAAACAGGCTTTATGCATAACAATGAGGCATCATTGCTTATCAAGCTGGTAATACAGATATCCTCTTTCAGGAATGACCCTGGCCCTTCTCCTGTACATGGGTCACATCCCCAGGATTTTTGCAAAGAATCTGCTGTATTCCCAGAAGACCCACATACAGGTGCCAAAGGGGGACGGAGATGAAAAGAAAAAGTGAAAGAAAGACATCATCCACCTCAACTGAGGCAATATAGGACATATGAGTGCATTAGGAACACACTACTCAATTTCGTTCCTATTGGGAGAAGATATTTCATTAGGGACGCCAGGGTAGCCTAGTGGTTAGAGCATTGGACTAGTAACCGAAAGGTTGCAAGTTCAAACCCCCGAGCTGACAAGGTACAAATCTGTCGTTCTGCCCCTGAACAGGCAGTTAACCCACTGTTCCTAGGCCGTCATTGAAAATAAGAATTTGTTCTTAACTGACTTGCCTAGTAAAATAAAAAGGTAAAATAAAATGCACTGAGCATTATATTCAACAGCCTATTCTCTCCTTAAGTTACTGACAAAAAAGGTGTAGGCTGTAGAACATCTGTACATTTATGATAGTACAAGTTACAACTCATATCGCCTGTGTTCTTACAGAAGTAATAAATATATTAAAAATAAATGTTTATGAAAAGGACATTTAACATTGGTTGTCGTTCCTGAACTTCCTGTACACTGTGAGCACGTTGAGGTAGACTAAACATCAAATGTATTTTTAACCAACCTCAACCTCTCCCATTACAATGACAACCTGTTACATCATACCACTGATGTAACAGGTTGTCACTGGAAACAACAACAAAAATCATCATATTCAAACATTTATGATATAGTTCAAAAATATGTGTCAGTGCCACACAAAGCAGCTATGTCCAGTTGTGAATGGGCTAGGTTTTGGGCTTGGATGGAGGCACCTGGTGCTAGGTAGAGGAAGGCCCTGTGGAGGATAGCTGCGATATGGGTCCATCTACTTTCTCCTTCAACTCTTTAGTGGAGGGACCTTGTTCTGCAAAACAGAAAGGACAAAGGTTAAACACCATGGCCTCCCTCTGAGATGGACGAAAAGTGGCATAAAGAAACAGAAAACATTTTAGATTTTAAATGTTACATGTGAAGCTGAATTGTAATACACCTGCGTCTGAAATGACAGCCTAAGCTCCCGATTCATCCAGTCTTTCCCCACATAGCTGAAGTTAGAGATGCACAAAGATCATGCCGCCAAAACATGCTAACCTCTCACAATAACTGGGGAGGTTAGCATTTTTTTTGGGGGGGGGGGGTGGAATAATACTTATGCCTCAAACTTTCTCGCTCATCATTATTCACAATTATCCATAATCATGTGACATCCACATTAACGTAGAGGTGTTCAGAAACATATAATACATCTTATTTAGAATCAAAGTGACAATACATTATTTACCTTACATTTCTATTGGGCACAACAACTGAAACACAACCAAAACAAACTAAAAATGCATCCAATACGTTTGTAGTCACAAGCTTGATGTAGCCATTGCATGCTAGGAAAATGGGACCAAATACTACAGAAATAGTGCTTCCTAAAGGATAAAGCAGATATGTATGAAAATACCCTCAAATAAAAAGTGTCATTCTGTGCTGTCACCTCGTAACACATTTGATCTCAAAGTACAGCATTCAAAAGGCACTAGCACATCTGAGCAATCTCTTTGCAGGTGCATGGCAACAGTTGAACAAGAGGAAGGAAAAAGGAAACCGCACACTGCTCTTGGTAGTATCACTGATATTTAATAAGCTTACGCATCGGCCTCACGGCCTTCGTCAGAGCTTTTGTTCAATTTTTGAAAATACCCTTATGTAGACCTATGTAGACCTAGCCCCACCCACATCCATTCCACACATGGAAATCTCAAAGTACAGCGCAAAATTAAAAGTTTTAGCTTCACTGTCCAAATGAATATGTAGGAGAGTGTACATGACGATACCTAGTTGTCCCCCCAATATGATACATAACTGCAATGTAGTGGAGTTGTTCCAGGGTATAAATCACCTGGCTGTGATTGGTTCTCCAGCTGAGCCTCAGGCTGGTCCACCCACAGGCGATGCTCCGGATTGTTTAGGAACCTCTTGCACTGCCCACAGCGAAGACATCGCAGCACAGTCATGCGGTTTCTATGCTTAGTCCCTTGAGAGAGAAAAAGCTTGAGTTACTCCACAATACAATATGTCACTTACAGTGCCTCGCGAAAGTATTCGGCCCCCTTGAACATTGCGACCTTTTGCCACATTTCAGGCTTCAAACATAATAATAATAATTTTAATAATAATAATAATTTTGCACACCCAATTTTTCAGTTTTTGATTTGTTAAAAAAGTTTGAAATATCCAATAAATGTCGTTCCACTTCATGATTGTGTCCCACTTGTTGTTGATTCTTCACAAAAAAATACAGTTTTATATCTTTATGTTTGAAGCCTGAAATGTGGCAAAAGGTCGCAAAGCTCAAGGGGGCCGAATACTTTTGCAAGGCACTGTATGTAAAGACATTGGACTTCCACTCAGTACTTTCAAAATCTCATGAGGATGATACATACAGTGGGGCAAAAAAGTATTTAGTCAGCCACGAATTGTGCAAGTTCTCACACTTAAAAAGATGAGAGGGGCCAGTAATTTTCATCATAGGTACACTTCAACTATGACAGACAAAATGAGGGAAAAAAATCCAGAAAATCTCATTGTAGGATTTATGAATTTATTTGCAAATCTTGGCCCCATATATATGCCATGTAGCATATACAAAGTGACTTAGTCTTGCATGAATAAACTTACTTCTCTGTCTGGCTGTGGCAGTTACTCCTGGGACCAGCAAAGAGTAGCACTTCTTACATAATGTTCTTTTCACTGAGGGGTCTCTATAAAGACATTAATAACATTATAGTCATGCCCTAGTTGTCATCGTTTTAGCAGACATGTTTCAAACTTATTATTTCTGTCATGTATTCGAACATGACATGAACGTTACAACCTTTATTGATGCAAATGTAACACCATGTTTTCTGACAAGTTTAACGTTATATGATATTGTTAGTGTATGTTACCCACTGTCTCAGTACCAAACGTTTTGCGATTGTCTTCTGAGTGAAGCAGTAAAAACGAGCTAACTCCACATTCTCAGAGGTTTGAGACAAAACACAGTGTGCAGCCTGCAAGAAATCAATGTCATATTAAAGAATTCTGAGAATATTAGTTATAAAGCCAAAGGTATAGCTGGATTACTAGACATCAAGAAAACGTACCTGATACAGGAAGTTCAGTCTTTGAAAAGCCTCCTTGTCTTTCACGTTTCCTGCCATTGCATGGATGTGGATTGCTATGCTAAATTAGCCAGCTAACGTTACTAAGTATGTAACGTCAACGTTAGGCTAGCTATTTTAGCTAACGTTATATGTATGTATTGCTAAATTACTACCCTACTAAACAATGTTCTACGCAAGCAACAGATGTGCCCTCAAATTCGTCTAGCTTCACTAGCTCCTAACATTAGTTTGCTAAATCTAAGCAGTTGCTAAATCCTCTGACTACTGACCAGCCTCTGAACGAACTCTGGCATGATAGATCTGACACTATGGAGACCTGAATGGCACAGATTTAGCAGGTAGGACATGTCCTTTCAAATCACAATTTTAACCTCGCATATTAAGGTTAACGTTAATGTCAATCCACGGAGGGAAAAGGCTATTGTCGAAGTTTAATTCAATAAGATAAAAGATGCTGAAGGAGAATTGAAAATAAAGAGAAGGGTTGGCCATAAAATTATATATTTGGTGAAGTGATAACCGAGGATGATAGCAGTGCAGCTATGTTACGTGTCATGATTGTGAGGCGCTATACATATTCGACAGTCACAAGACAGGACTTCAAATTGGCCTATGTCATGTCAAGGGAACTGTAGCCTACTGTTTATAAGAGTTAAATGGAAACTGAAATCTGAACACTGACTGTAGGTATATAACCTCACATAGCCTTAAGGTTCGGTGCGGGCCTCAGATTTTCATTTTATCACATATAGTCAGGCAGTTGTGGATGGGTTATTTTATTAGCAAATCCAGGCGTGCGCAGGTGAACAAACAGCTGACCTGCGCACCCCTAATATGTGGTAAACATAGGGAATGATAGAGATATCATCTGTACACAATGCATTTGGAAAGTATTCAGACCTTCACCTTCTCCACATTTTGTTAGATTACAGCCTTATTCTACAATGGATTACATCGTTTTTTTCCCCTCAACAATCCACACACAATACCCCACAAGGACAAAGCAAAAACAGTTTTTTTTTAAATGTTTGCAAATTAATTTAAAAAAAACTGATATCATATTTACATGAGTATTCAGAGACCTTTGGCAGCGATTACAGTCTCGAGTCTTCTTGGGTATGACGCTATAAGCTTGGCACACCTCTATTTGGGGAGTTTCTCCCATTCTTCTCTGCAGATCCTCTCAAGCTCTGTCAGGTTGGATGGGGAATGTCACTGCACAGCTATTTGCAGGTCTCTCCAGAGATATTCAATCGGTCCGGCTCTGGCTGGGCCACTCAGGGACATTGAGAGACTTGTCCCGATCAAGTCCACACTTGGCTGTGTGCTTAGGATTGTTGTCCTGTTGGAAGGTGAACCTTCACCCCCGATCTGAGGTTCTGAGCACTCTGGGGCTGGTTGCCATCAAGGATCTCTGTACTTTGCTCCATTCATATTTCCCTCGATCCTGACTAGTTTACCAGTCTCTGCCTCTGAAAAACATCCACACACTATGATGCCGCCACCACCATGCTTCACCGTAGAGATGTTACCAGATTTCCTCCAGACCTGATGCTTGGCATTCAGGCCAAAGAGTTCAATGTTGGTTTCATCAAATCAAATCGTATTGGTCACATGTTACCGAATACAACACCTTACAATTAAATACTTACTTACAAGCCCTTAACCAACAATGCTTTAAGAAGATAAGAAAAAGTAAGTGTTATAAGTAAAAAATAGATAAGTAAAAATGTGAAAATAAAAGTAACAAATAAATAAACAGCAGCAATAAAATAACAATAGCGAGGCTACATACAGGTGGTACTGATACAGAGTCAATGTGCGGGGGCACCGGTTAGAGGTAATTGAGGTAAGTGATTATGCATAGATAATAAACAGAGTAGCAGCAGTATAAAAGAGGGGTTTGGGTAGCCCTTATGGCTTGGGGGTAAAAGCTGTTTAGAAGACTTTTGGACCTAGACTTGGTGCTCCGGTACTGACTCCGGTAGCAGAGAGAACAGTCTATGACTAGGGTGGCTGGAGCCTTTGACAGTTTTTAGGGCCTTCCTCTGAGGTCCTGGATGGCAGGAAGCTTGGCTCCAGTGATGTACTGGGCCGTACACACTACCCTCTGTTGTGCCTTGCGGTCGGAGGCTGAGCAGTTGCCTTACCAGGCAGTGATGCAACCATGCTCTCGATGGTTTAGCTGTAGAACCTTTTGAAGATCTGAGGACCCATGCCAAATCTTTTCAGTCTCTTGAGGGGGAATAGGTTTTGTCGTGCCCTCTTCATGACTGTCTTGGTGTGCTTAGACCATGATAGTTTGTTAGTGATGTGGACACCAAGGAACTTGAAGCTCTCAACCTGCTCAACTACAGCCCCGTTGATGAGAATGGGGCATGCTCAGTCCTCTTTTTCCTGTAGTCCACAATCATCGCCTTTGTCTTGATGACGTGGAGGGAGTGGTTGTTGTCCTGGCACCACACGGCCAGGTCTCTGACCTCCTCTCTATAGGCTGTCTCATCGTTGTCTGTGTTCAGGCCTACCACTGTTGTGTCATCAGCAAACTTGATGATGGTGTTGGAGTCGTGCCTGGCCATGCAATCATAAGTGAACAGGGAGTACAGGATGGGACTGAGCACACACCCCTGAGGGGCCCCCATGTTGAGGATCAGCGTGGTAGATGTGTTGTTACCTACACTTACCACCTGGGGGCGGACCGTCAGGAAGTCCAGGATCCAGTTGCAGAGGGAGGTGTTTAGTCCCAGGGTCCTTAGCTTAGTTATTAGCTTGGAGGGCACTATGGTGTTGAACGCTGAGCTGTAGTAAATTAATAGCATTCTCACATACAGTTGAAGTCGGAAGTTTACATACACTTAAGTTGGAATAGAACTGTTTGGCCATAATGACCATCGTTATGTTTGGAGGAAAAAGTGTGAGGCTTGCAAGCCGAAGAACACCATCCCAATCGTGAAGCATGGGGGTGGCAGCATCATGTTGTGGGGGTGCTTTGCTGCAGGAGGGACTGGTGCAATTCACAAAATAGATGACATCATGAGGATGGAAAATTATGTGGATATATTGAAACAACATCTCAAGACATCAGTCAGGAAGTTGAAGCTTGGTCGCAAATGGGTCTTCCAAATAGACAAGCATACTTCCAAAGTTGTGGCAAAATGGCTTAAGGACAACAAAATCAAGGTATTGAAGTGGCCATCACAAAGCCCTGACCTCAATCCTATAGAAAATGTGTGGGCAGAACTGAAAAAGCGTGTGCGAGCAAAAAGGCCTACAAACTTGACTCAGTTACACCAGTTATGTCAGGAGGAATGGGCCAAAATTCACTTATTTTGGGAAGCTTGTGGAAGGCTACCCGAAACGTTTGACCAAAGTTAAACAATTTGAAGGCAATGCTACCAAATACTAATTGAATGTATGTAAACTTTTGACTCACTGGGAATGTGATTAAAGATATAAAAGCTGAAATAAATCATGCTCTCTAATATCATTCTGACATCTCACATTCTTAAAATAAAGTGGTGATCCTAACTGACCTAAGACAGGGAATTTTTACTAGGATTAAATGTCAGGAATCGTGGAAAAACAGTCAATCTATTTGGCTAAGGTGTATGTAAACTTCTGACTTCAACTGTAGGTGTCCAGGTGGGAAAGGGCATTGTTGAGTGTAAGGGAGATAGCATCATCTTTGGATCTGCTGGGACGATATGCAAATCTAGGTGGTTCTAGGGTTTCTGGGATAGTGGTGTGGATGTGAGCCATGACCATCCTTTCAAAGCACTTCATGGCTACAGACGTGAGTGCTACGAGTGGGTAGTACTATAATTATAAGCCCAAGTCCTCCCAAATTGCAGTTCCTAGGGCTTCCACTAGATGTCAACAGTCTTTAGAAAGAGTTTCAGGCTGGTTTTTGGAAAAATGACCCAGAAATTGTAGTTTTTCTAGGTGGCTCCCATTGTGGCTTTAGTGTTTCCAAGCGCATGGCGTAAACCGCGTTCTTTCTTATTTATCTCAGGGTATGAACATACTATTCTCAGTCTTAAATGTACTGTTTATTTGCATATTAGGATACCTAAGGTTTGATTATAAACTTTGTTTGACTTGTTTAGAAAAGTTTATTAGTAACGTTTGGGAATAATTTTGTATGCATTTTGATGGAAGGAAACTGAGTGGATTAGTGACTGAACTGCACCAGCTAAACTGAGTTTTTATGGATATAAAAAAGGACATTATCAAACAAAAGGACCATTTGTGATATAACTGGGACATTTAACATTAACATTAACATTTAACATTTAAGTCATTTAGCAGACGCTCTTATCCAGAGCGACTTACAAATTGGTGCATTCACCTTATGACATCCAGTGGAACAACCACTTTACAATAGTGCATCTAAATATTTTAAGGGGGGTGAGAAGGATTACTTTATCCTATCCTAGGTATTCCTTAAAGAGGTGGGGTTTCAGGTGTCTCCGGAAGGTGGTGATTGACTCCGCTGTCCTGGCGTCGTGAGGGAGTTTGTTCCACCATTGGGGAGCCAGAGCAGCGAACAGTTTTGACTGGGCTGAGCGGGAACTGTACTTCCTCAGTGGTAGGGAGGCGAGCAGGCCAGAGGTGGATGAACGCAGTGCCATTATTTGGGTGTAGGACCTGATCAGAGCCTGGAGGTACTGAGGTGCCGTTCCCCTCACAGCTACGGGACCTTTTGGAGTGCCAACAGAAGAAGATCATCAAAGCTAAGGCATTTTTACATCGTTATTTCTGACTTGTGTCGCACCTGCCTGGTTGAAATATGATTTTCATGTGTTTGTATGCGGGGTGCAGTCCTCAGATAATCGCATGATTTGCTCTTGCTGTAGGGCCTTTTTAAAAATCTGACATGGTGGCTGGATTCACAAGAAGTTAAGCTTTATTTTGATGTATAACACATATATTTTCAAGAATGTTAAATATTTGAACTTAGTATTTTTGAATTTCGCGCTCTGCAATTTCACTGGATGTTGGCCAGGTGGGACGCTACCGTCCCACGTACCCGTAAAAAGTTAAGTTAAGATAGGAGACGATGCCAGACACTGCCAAACCAACCCTATGAATTATGCCTATGCAACGTTTCTGTAACCAGTATATACAGGAACTAAACGGGACTGCCCCTTTAGAGCTCCTGGTTGACATGTGTACATATGGTGCATTGAGTTGATTGGAGTTTGCCAAAAAGCACCTAAAGACTCTCAGACCATGAGAAACAAGATTCTCTGGTCTGATGAAACCAAGATTTAACTCTTTGGCCTGAATGCCAAGCGTTACGTCTGGAGGAAACCTGGCACCATCCCTATGGTGAAGCATGGTGGTGGGAATGTTTTTCAGCAGCAGGGACGAGGATACTAGTCAGGATCGAGGCAAAGATTAATGGAGAAAGTACCGAGAGATCCTTGATGAAAACCTGCTCCAGAGCGCTCAGGACCTCAGATTGGGGCGAAGGTTCACCTTCCAACTGGACAGCGACCCTAAGCACACAGCCAAAACAACACAGGACTGGCTTCGGGACAAGTCTCTGAATGTCCTTGAGTGGCCCAGCCAGAGCCCGGACTCAAACCTGATCGAACATTGCTGGAGAGATCTGAAAAAACGCTCCCCATCCAACCTGACAGAGCTTGAGATGATCTGCAGAGAAGAGTGGGAGAAACTCCCCAAATACAGGTGTGCCAAGCTTGTAGCGGCATTCCCAAGAAGACTCTTGGCTGTAATCGCTGTCAAAGGTACTTCAACAAAGTACAGAGCAAAGGCTCTGAACACTTATGTAAATGTAGCATTTTCTAAAAACCTGTTTTTGCTTCGGCATTATGGAGTATTGTGTGTCGATTCATAATCAATTTTAGAATAAGGCTGTAACCTAACAAAATATGGAAAAAGTCAAGGGGTCTGAACACTTTTCTTAGGCACTGTACTTGCAATGTAACCTACATCCGTTGTTAAACTCGAGTGATGACTCGGTCCTTGAAGTTTTGTAACTTCACATGATTAAGTCTATGTCAATACAGATCTGAATGATTGATATCCTTTTTACTCTACACTGTTGATAGTAGTTGATGCCAAAGCTTATCACTGAATTTCCTACTACATGGACTCGGTCAGCTTGACAAAGTTCTGTGTTATATGAACACACACACATCAGTGATTGCCAGGGCGAGTAAACTGAGCAGTCGGGAAAAGTTAATATTGTGCATTTAGAATACAACAAGAAAGAAACAGCACAGCGACATGATCACACAGTTCACGCTCCACCACACACACACACACACACACACACACACACACACACACACACACACACACACACACACACACACACACACACACACACACACACACACACACACACACACACACACACACACATTAGAATAATCAAAGCTAAACTAAGGTAATTGGGCATCTATTTCAGGAGAGGAACGACATGCATGCTCTCTTCTCTGCTGAGATTGATCCAGCCCCGCACTAACAGTGGTCCTCCCTACAGGCTGTCCTGCCTCACTCCCTTTTGACACCAGTTCCTGCCACAACAAAATAGGATTGTTCTGAAGAGTACCTGCTAGATACAGGTAATTCAAATTATACTGTATCACACACAAACTTATGTGTGCAGGCACTAACTTGTTTTGTCTCACACACAAACACACACTTGATTTAGGTTAGTCTATAGTCAAGGCTTTGTTATTAAAATAATATTGTGCCTCTCTTTCAGATTGGCCAAGCACACCTCTGCCAGCCACACAACCACTGCCCTTGACAGCTTCTCCACTGGGCCCTACAAGAGATGACGTTGCCTCTTCATCTTGGATCATGGCTGATGGACAGAGCCCATTAGAGCTGCCAATGATGTCCTACTGGCCAAGCACCACAGGGAGGAAGAGATCCTGAAGTGGGTGGATCTGCTTTGCTCTTAACACCAGCCCAGAGAAGCTCCTTGAGACACACAGCTCTGGCATTATGTTACTGCAGAGTGAAACGGTTAGTGTCACTGTCACGTCCTCTGCCACCTGCACTTACACAGCAGAAAGCCTCATCAATTAAAGGATGCCATTTGAGGATGTTGCTGCCGCTGCCTTCTTTCAATGGGGGCTGGAGGCCTCGAAGCAGTGGTAGGCAGTGAGGAAGGAGCAAACTGAGGAAAGAAAATCCTCCGAGCAGCATCCCTCCGGCCATCTATACAGGTGCTGCCACCAACAGCTGAAACAAGACCCCAACAGCCCTCACACACACATACCAGTTTTCCATGAGTGGCAGGAAAATATCTAGTTTTCTCCCTGTACCTGGCACAGGGCATTGACAGGAGCTCAAACAGTATGCCTTTTATGAGACTGAAAAGTAAAGCTGGATGGTGGAGAAGGGGGAGTGACTACAGACACACACAAATAAATAAATAAAGAACTGAAAATCTATTTCCATTGATGGAAGTGGTTTGGACTCGTTTGATTTGTGTTTATTTCACAGGTACCATTTTAGGATAAGGCTGTAACCTAACAAAATGTGGAAAAAGTCAAGGGGTCTGAATACTTTCCGAATGCACTGTATTATTTTTGAGGGCTACTTTGTGTAAATGTTGCACAAAGACCAACTTTTTATACTAATCACGGTGAATATGTCTTGTATTATAAAACAATTTCTATAGTTATTGTGTGAATAAGTTTGTTGTACAAAGGATTGTGCTCCAAAATTATCATAACTATGGCTTTGATTTCATTAAAGTCAACCTCAAAGTAATCTTCTCTATGAGTTGCTTTAATGTGTTCTTTATTAATAACATAAAGTGGGGCAAAAAAGTATTTAGTCAGCCACCAATTGTGCAAGTTCTCCCACTTAAAAAGATGGGAGGGGCCTGTAATTTTCATCATAGGTACACTTCAACTATGACAGACAAAATGAGAGAGAAAAAATCCAGAAAATCACATTGTAGGTTTTTTAATTAATTTATTTTCAAATTATGGTGGAAAATAAGTATTTGGTCAATAATATAATATAACGTTATTAAACAAGCATCATTCGCCAGAGTAGCCTGTTCTCTAAGAGTAGACCAGAGACTGTGCTTAAAGTACTGAATACATTTTTTTTATTTCACCTTTAATTTAACCAGGTAGGCAAATTGAGAACAAGTTCTCATTCACAATTACGACCTGGCCAAAATAAAGCAAAGCAGTTTGATACATACAACAACACAGAGTTACACATGGAGTCAAACAAACATACAGTCAATAATACAGTAGAAAAATAAGTATATATACAATGTGAGCAAATGAGGTGAGATAAGGGAGGTAAAGGCAACAACAAAAAAAGGCCATGGTGGCGAAGTAAATACAATATAACAAGTTAAACACTGGAATGGTAGATTTGCAAAAATAACGTGATCAGCACATGCACAGAAGCTTTGGGATCTTTACTACAGAGAAAAATAGGTCACAGAAAATTCGGATTCACAACCACTCCGTTGTTAATTTTCAGTCACTGGTCCTATTTTGACAAAACATGTTTCCGCCCGGTTTCGAACCGGGGACCTTTCGCGTGTGAGGCGAACGTGATAACCACTACACTACGGAAACTGAAAGGTGTTGCCAGAAATAGAGTTACAGAATCTCACCACGTGATGTGACAGCATGCATATCGATTATTTGAACAATCTGTTACTCTTTATGTTGACTATCATTTCATATATTCAATTTCTCAGATATATTCCGTTTTCCATTTCAGGTCTTTAAATTTAGATTCAAAACCAAAAGACAACATCCAGGTACTTTGCCAGCCCGAAAAGGTAGAGGGGGAAAAAGAAAATGAAATACTCTCTGTGGTAAACAGAAGCTATCGGTACCAACGGAGAGGTTTCTGAAGCCAAAGTGGCTCAGTTTTGATTCGATTTAGGTTCTGAATGAAAGTTGGAAATATGTATTTTCCGTATGTTTAAAATACACATTTTACAGAACGTCGAAAAAGCCTATTTTCCAGACGTTGAAAAATACGTATTTTTTCCTGGTGTTGAAATCCCGTTCATTCTTGGTTCTGAATCCAATTTGAAAAAAATACTTCATTTATAGACATCTATGTTTGGGCCAAATCAAAGCTGGTCCAGACCAGACGAAATCTGAAACAAACATAGACGTCTAAGATTGTTCGAAGATTTTTTTAAACCGAACTTTGGTGGAGTACCGCAGCTATGTTTCTCTCCAACAGCACCCTGGAGAGGCGCGCTGGGAATGGACATTCAACATATTTTGTGCCCCTGCCTTTGTCAAAGTGGGCACTGTTTATCACAGAGCAGCATCAGCGCTCAAATAAAAAGCCAAATATGTCACTGGTTGAGGGAAATTGTCATTGTTTTGAGGCAGAACTATGTGAGGTTTTATGTCTTGTTGTTAGAGGTGCGTCATGGTTAGTTTAGCTCAGAAAATAACGCCCTCGTCAATCTCCCGTCATAGGCTGCTACCGAATCCTGTCTAATTAGCGGGTCGGCGGTGGCTAAAACTCTGGAACATGTACTTTGTTCGCCTCTATAGATGCTGAAAGGCTGTGAAGGACACGTTAGAAGGGATTGCGACAAAAAAAACGTGATTTGGCCACCATAAGAATATTTTTTAGAGCAGATAGGTAGGCTAAACTATGTATTTTGCCTAGTGGTGTAAACGGTTGAGTTTTGGCCACTTGAGAGAAAAATGCAGGTGTGTTTTTGTCTTACAGTAACGTAATAATATTATATTCGGTTGTGTTATGTAGAATAATATCATTATGTTATCTTGCAGACATTGACTCAGTTTTGATCTAACTTTTAAAACAAGCACCATTTGCCAGAGTAGCCTGTTCTCTAAGAGTAATAGCGTGATCCGCACATGCACAGAAATTTGGGCCACAGAAAAAATCGGATCCGCAGCCACTACGTTTTCAGTCATTCGTCCAATTTTGACAAAATATGTTTCCGCCCGGTCTCGAACCGGGGACCTTTCGCGTGTGAGGCGAACGTGATAACCGAAGTGGGATGCGACCGCTCGCTCGCTCCAACCCGGAAGTCCATTCATTTTCATTCATTTTCTGTGTATCAAGTTTACAAACTATCACTTAAATTCCACAAAAGTTTCAAATATTGAACTTCTCAGATATTCAGATTAAATTCAGTTCTAAATTCGGATTCAAAACAAAAGATAACATACTGGTACTTTGCCAGCCATAAACGGTTGAGGAGGGCAGAGAATCAAACGCTCTCTGTGGTAAACAGAAGTAGGTGCTGAGCAATTAAGTGCTGAGCAATTAACATTTGTTATTTTTGTTTTTTTTAAACAGATTTAGCATCGAAAACATGGGAACTACAATTGACTATAATCAATTGCGCGACTATAAGGTGAATGCACCAATTTGTAAGTCGCTCTGGATAAGAGCGTCTGCTAAATGACGTAAATGTAATGTAAATGTACTTGTCCAATTATAAAATTGATTAAATTGTGTATTTTTCTCAATCTACACACATAATGACAAAGTGAAAACAGGTTTAGACATTTTTGCAAATGATTTAAAAATAAAAAACAGAAATAACTTATTTAAATAAGTATTCAGACCCTTTGCTACGAGACTCGAAATTGAGCTCAGGTGCATCCTTTTTCCATTGATCATCCTTGAAATGTTTCTACAACTTGATTGGTGTCCACCTGTGGTAAATTCAATTTATTGGACAGGATTTGGAAAGGCACACACCTGTCTATATAAGGTCCCACAGTTGACAGTGCATGTCAAAGCAAAAACCAAGCATGAGGTCAAAGGAATTGTCAGTAGAGCTTCAAGACAGGATTGAGTCGAGGCACAAATCTGGGGAAGAATACCCCAAAAAATTCTGCTGTATTGAGGGACGGGAGAGAGAGCTGTGTGCAGAGGAGGGGGTCTGTGCCACAGTGTGTCGGGCGAGCGGGCCTGTCTGCTGTGAGCTGCAGACTGTCGACGTGGCTGAATGGGGGCAGCAGCAGGGACGGGACACAGACCTACAGCCAGTGCTACAGTGGGTAGAGGCGCAGGTGAGGCCACCATGGGAAGAGGTGACAGAACGCCGCAGCCCGTCTGGTGTTCAACCTTCCCAAGTTCTCTCACGTCACCCCGCTCCTCCGTTCTCTCCACTGGCTTCCAGTTGAAGCTCGCATCCGCTACAAGACCATGGTGCTTGCCTACGGAGCTGTGAGGGGAACGGCACCTCAGTACCTCCAGGCTCTGATCAGGCCCTACACCCAAACAAGGGCACTGCGTTCATCCACCTCTGGCCTGCTCGCCTCCCTACCACTGAGGAAGTACAGCTCCCGCTCAGCCCAGTCAAAACTGTTCGCTGCCCTGGCCCCCCAATGGTGGAACAAACTCCCTCATGACGCCAGGACAGCGGAGTCAATCACCACCTTCCGGAGACACCTGAAACCCCACCTCTTTAAGGAATACCTAGGATAGGATAAGTAATCCCTCTCACCCCACCCCCCCTAAGTTTTAGATGCACTATTGTTAAGTGACTGTCCCACTGGATGTCATAAGGTGAATGCACCAATTTGTAAGTCGCTCTGGATAAGAGCGTCTGCTAAATGACTTAAATGTTAAATGTAAATGTAAAGGTGACAGCGCTCTCGCGACCAAAGGGTTATGGTCAAAGTTTGAGAGACTGTGGCTGGCTGATGGCGTGCTACAGCTGGCATCGAAGGAGTCGGCTACGGGAGAGGAGGCAGGTGGTGGTCCCAAAAGCATTGCGGGAGGCTGTGCTCCAGAGTACTCATGGAGTGGTGGGGACTGAAAACTTTGGGGTCACTGCACCGCCTCCGTTAGGGCTTTTACTGGGGGCAGCACAAGAGCGATGTGGAGGACTTTTGCCGCCGCTGTGATAACTGCACAGCGAGAAAGGGCCCCCCAGGCCGCTCTCAAGCTCATCTCCAACAGTTCCAGTGGGGGCTCCCATGGAGAGGGTGGGAGTGGATGTAGTTGGGCCGTTCCCCACCACAGACAGTGGAAACCGCTGGGTGCTTACGGTCATGGACTATTTCACAAAATGACCCGAGGCCTATGCTCTGCCTGACCAGGAGGCAGAGACCATCGTCAACACCCTGACAGCGGGGTAGTTCAACAGGTTTGGAGCTGCAGAGTCAATCTACAGCGACCAAGGCAGAAACTTTGAGTCCCGTGTGTTCGCCACCATGTGTGAGAGGCTGGGTATGCACAAGACCCGCACTACTCCTCTCCATCCTCAAAGTGATGGCCTTGTGGAGCGCTTCAACACAATGCTTGTACAGCAGCTGGCCATCGTCTCTTCCAAACACCAGCATGACTGGAACAAGCACCTGCCTATGGACCTCATGGCATGACGCTCCACTGTCCAAGACTCCACCTGCTGCACGCCTGCCCTCCTCATGCTGGGGAGAGAGATCCGCACCCCTGCGGAGATGGCGTTTGGTCGGCCCCTGGATAGCCCTCATGTTCCCCTGGGGCCGGAATATGCCCGGAGACTCCAGGACCGCCTGGAGACAGCCCACACCTTCACCAGAGAGCAGATGGAAGGCACTTTGTGGCTGGGGAGCTGGTCTGGGTCTATAGCCATCTGAGGAAAAAAAGGCAGATGCCCCAAGTTGGACAGTCACTGGGTGGGACCCTGCAGTGTCCTGGAGAGGGTAGGGGAAGTTGTTTACCAGGGAGTCCAGGCACCCACCCCCAGTTGCCGCAGACAAGGATCCAGACAGCCCACTCCCCCTGTCTCCCTCCCTGTGTTACCACGTTGCCAGCCAGAAAAGGTAGAGGAGAACACGTAGCAAACGCTTGCTCTGGTAAACAGAAACAAGCGGTACCAAGGGAGGGGTTTCTGGAGACAATGTGGCCTATTGACTTTATTTTCTTGTGAATTTTGGACTTTTGGAACCGTTATAAGCTTTTATGACCCCATTCCCGAAAGCTAAGACTCTCCAGAACATGTATGCTGCGGCTTCTGTTCCCCTCTATAACGCTCACTTTTGATTACATTTTCATTCGTCAGCCGCCAATTGACAATACAAAAGAACAATAGTGACAAAATGTGCAACCTACGAATACTGTATTTATTTGTTTAATTTCAGACATTGGCCATTGCCTGTGCTGCCATTTACTTTTTGAAAATTTGTTTCCGCCCGGTCTCGAACCGGGGACCTTTCGCGTGTTAGGCGAATGTGATAACCACTACACTACGGAAACTGAACACACCAAGCATGAATCCTAATTATTATTGTTAATGTTGATTGAGAAGCACTTGGGACATTGAAAAATGGCCTCTTCCACTGAAATAAAATGTACATTGAAGTCTATGTCATTATGCTTCAATTATCATGAAGGCATACACACAAGGATCATTTTGAAATTTTATCCAGTGTATATTTTTTTATATATAATTTTGAATGATTTATCTTGAGGACAAAAAAAGAACACTTTTAGTGATATTGACCTGGCCACTAAAAGAGGGAAAGCCCATGAAACCAAGGTTGAAGGTTGATTCTTTATCCTCTAAGATAAAGCAGCTAAAAATGCTTTTGCATTCCTTCAAGCCCCCTAAGTAAGGGGCCTTCTAGCACTGCCTCCAGCATGGGGGACGCAACAGAGGACTTTAGTGACCAGGCTAGAGCTTGACGACCCTCAAGCCACAGCCCCGGCAGTTAACCTGTTCTTTAAGAAGGCCCCGGCAGCTACACCATTCAGTGAGCCACCTTCACCGGCTGACCCGTGGGCTCTCGCCCACCCCAGCAAGGATAGGACGCAAAACATGGGCTGGACTATATGCCTAAGGTGGATGAATACATAGAAGTGCTGATGCTCTCCCCAGATGAAGCCTGCTGCCCCAGACCTCAGTGCAGGTCCACAGATGAGCTACTGTCACGGGCCTACGACACAATGGCCCGCATTGGGAACCCTCTCTCAGTGCTCATGCTAGCACAGAACAGGATGCTCCTGCCAGAGCACGCAGACCTGGACCTCTGCAACCTGAATGACGCATCTCTTCAAGCGTTTGCGTTCAGGAACAAAGAGCAAGGCCTGGTTGGTGGAGAGCTGCAGAGATGGTTGTCCTTATGAAAGGTTCTCCCATTTCCACAGAGTAACTCCAGAGCTCTATCAGAGTGACCATTGGGTTCTTGGTCACCTCCCTTACCAAGGCCCTTCTCCCCCGATCTCTCAGTTTAGCCGGGTGGCCAGCTGTCGGAAGAGTCTTGGTGTTTCCAAACTTCTTCCATTTAAGAACGATGGAGGCCATTGTGTTCTTGGGGACCTTCAATGCTGCAGAAATGATTTATTTGGTACCTTTCACCAGATTTGTGCCACGACACAATCCTGTCTCGGAGCTCTACGGACTATTTTGTCAACCTCGTGGCTTGGTTTTTGCTCTGACATGCACTGTCAACTGTGGGACATTCTATAGACAAGTGTGTGCCTTTCCAAATCCTGTCCAATCAATTGAATTTACAACAGGTGGACTCCAATCAAGTTGTAGAAACATCTCAAGGATGACCAATGGAAACAGGATGCACCTGAACTCAATTTCGAGTCTCATAGCAAAGATCTGAATACCTTACACGTACAGTTGAAGTCTGAAGTTTACATACACCTCAGCCAAATACATTTAAAGTCAGTTTTTCATAATTCCTGATATTTAATCCTAGTAAAAATATCCCTGTCTTAGGTCAGTTAGACATTTTTAAAATGAAGTGGTGATCCTGTCTTTTTATATGGTGGTTTTGGAGCAGTGGCTTCTTCCTTGCTGAGCAGCCTTTCAGGTTATGTCGATATAGGACTCGTTTTACTGTGGATATAGATACTTTTGTACCGGTTTCCTCCAGCATCTTCACAAGATCCTTTGCTGTTGTTCTGGGATTGATTTGCACTTTTCGCACAAAACTATCTCTAGGAGACAGAACGTGTCTCCTTCCTGAGCGGTATGACGGCTACGTGGTCCCATGGTGTTTATACTTCCGTACTATTGTTTGTACAGATGAACATGGTACCTTCAGACGTTTGAAAATTGCTCCCAATGATGAACCAGACTTGTGGAGGTCTACAAAATTGTCCTGGGGTCTTGGCAGATTGTTTTTGATTTTCCCATGTTTTTCAAACAAAGAGGCACTAAGTTTGAAGGTAAGCCTTGTAATACATCCACATGTACACCTCCAATTGACTCAAATGATGTCAATTAGCCTATCAGAAGCTTCTAAAGCCATGGCATCATTTTCTGGAATTTTCCAAGCTGTTTAAAGGCACAGTCATCTTAGGGTATGTAAACTTCTGACCCACTGGAATTGTGATACAGTGAATTATAAGTGAAATAATCCGTCTGTAAACAATTGTTGGAAAAATTACTTGTGTCATGCACAAAGTAGATGTCCTAAGCGAATTGCCACAACTATAGTTTGTTAACAAAAAATGTGTGGAGTGGTTGAAAAACAAATGTTAATGACTCCAACCTAAGTGTATCTTCCGATCTTCCGACAACTGTAACAAAACTGTGGAAATAGTGAAGGGGTCTGAATACAGTGGTTCCTCCTTTAAAGGTTTTGTGATACTGCAGCACACCTTGCTGGCTGCGGCAGCATTCTATGACACGTTATTTTATTGTCAGCCATTTTTTCATTAATGCAAGTCAGTGCTAGTTTGATCACCAGAGGGCAAATTTGAGAAGCATTTGATAGTCTCCCATATTGGCATTAGAATTTAAAACCTTTTTTGTAATACATAGTACATGGGATTGATTAAGAAATTTGGCTTAATTAATTTGATTAATATTATGGTGTTCCTATTCCAAGGAAAAACAAAACCCTTAGGGTTTCAGTCAGGATGGAAAGTATTGCTGTACAACGTGATAGTCGGGGGTAGGCTACAGCAGATTGGAGAATTCTAAATTAATATCTAAGGGACATAACATTTCCATACCCTAATTGTAATGTAACCAATACTAATTTCTTCTACAGGAAGACCTACAGTATATCTAAAAATATTTTATTCGATGACGTGACTCTCCACCAATAATTACATTTAGAGGATTGGAGGATTCTAAATGAATATCTAAGGGGCATTTTCCGTTAGGATCTGTGAGAATATCTAAGGTGCTTTTATAAACTTCTAAGTTGACTAATAATAATAGCTTTGTTTAAAAACTAACAATATTTTGGAGATTGTTTTCATGTAACCTAGAGTGAGCGAGAAAAAGGCAATTCTTGAACAAGGGGTGAGATTCACTAATTTGTATGTAATGCCAGTTTGTTATTTAGAATGATTTATTTTTGGAGAAACCTAACTTGATTATTTAGCAGACATCACTGGCTTATATTCAGTCAACACATACATTTTAAGAATATCATGAAATATAATTGAACATTTTCATTTCTCCATGCTTGTCACAGAGCAGCGTGAAACGGTGCTGAAATAGTGTTGACTAGGAAATGTTCCCACTGTTCTGTTCTTAGCGCCAGTCTGCACGTTCAAACTAATTAGATTCTTCAAAGTAGTCACCCTTTGCATTGATGATAACTTTGCACACACTTGGCATTCTCTCAACCAGCTTCATGAGGTAGTCACCTGGAATGCATTTCAATTAACAGGTGTGCCTTGTTAAAAGTTAAGTTGTGGAATGTCTTTCCTTCTTAATGCGTTTGAGCCAATCAGTTGTGTTGTGACAAGGTAGGGGTGGTATACAGAACATAGACTTAGTCTTTTACCAGTAGGAGTAGCAGACAACACTGCTACTCCTACTGCTCTCTCTTCGTCCGCCCACGTGTTCTCGCACACCCCGAGAGCTTCTGGTCAGCGGGGTGGTGGCACCGGGATCCTCATCTCTCCCAAGTGGTCATTCTCTCTTTCTCCCCTTACCCATCTGTCTATCGCCTCCTTTGAATTCCATGCTGTCACAGTTACCAGCCCTTTCAAGCTTAACATCCTTATCATTTATCGCCCTCCAGGTTCCCTCGGAGAGTTCATCAATGAGCTTGATGCCTTGATAAGCTCCTTTCCTGAGGACGGCTCACCTCTCACAGTTCTGGGCGACTTTAACCTCCCCACGTCTACCTTTGACTCTTTCCTCTCTGCCTCCTTCTTTCCACTCCTCTCCTCTTTTGACCTCACCCTCTCACCTTCCCCCCCTACTCACAAGGCAGGCAATACGCTCGACCTCATCTTTACTAGATGCTGTTCTTCCACTAACCTCATTGCAACTCCCCTCCAAGTCTCCGACCACTACCTTGTATCCTTTTCCCTCTCGCTCTCATCCAACACCTCCCACACTGCCCCTACTCGGATGGTATCGTGCCGTCCCAACCTTCGCTCTCTCTCCCCCGCTACTCTCTCCTCTTCCATCCTATCATCTCTTCCCTCCGCTCAAACCTTCTCCAACCTTACTCCTGATTCTGCCTCCTCAACCCTCCTCTCCTCCCTCTCTGCATCCTTTGACTCTCTATGTCCCCTATCCTCCAGGCCGGCTCGGTCCTCCCCTCCCGCTCCGTGGCTCGATGACTCATTGCGAGCTCACAGAACAGGGCTCCGGGCAGCCGAGCGGAAATGGAGGAAAACTCGCCTCCCTGCGGACCTGGCATCCTTTCACTCCCTCCTCTCTACATTTTCCTCCTCTGTCTCTGCTGCTAAAGCCACTTTCTACCACGCTAAATTCCAAGCATCTGCCTCTAACCCCTAGGAAGCTCTTTGCCACCTTCTCCTCCCTCCTGAATCCTCCTCCCCCTCCCCCCCTCCTCCCTCTCTGCAGATGACTTCGTCAACCATTTTGAAAAGAAGGTTGATGACATCCGATCCTCGTTTGCTAAGTCAAACGACACCGCTGGTTCTGCTCACACTGCCCTACCCTGTGCTCTGACCTCTTTCGCCCCTCTCTCTCCAGATGAAATCTCGCGTCTTGTGACGGCCGGCCGCCCAACAACCTGCCCGCTTGACCCTATCCCCTCCTCTCTTCTCCAGACCATTTCCGGAGACCTTCTCCCTTACCTCACCTCGCTCATCAACTCATCCCTGACCGCTGGCTACGTCCCTTCCGTCTTCAAGAGAGAGAGAGTTGCACCCCTTCTGAAAAAACCTACACTCGATCCCTCCGATGTCAACAATTACAGACCAGTATCCCTTCTTTCTTTTCTCTCCAAAACTCTTGAACGTGCCGTCCTTGGCCAGCTCTCCCGCTATCTCTCTCTGAATGACCTTCTTGATCCAAATCAGTCAGGTTTCAAGACTAGTCATTCAACTGAGACTGCTCTCCTCTGTATCACGGAGGCGCTCCGCACTGCTAAAGCTAACTCTCTCTCCTCTGCTCTCATCCTTCTAGATCTATCGGCTGCCTTCGATACTGTGAACCATCAGATCCTCCTCTCCACCCTCTCCGAGTTGGGCATCTCCGGCGCGGCCCACGCTTGGATTGCGTCCTACCTGACAGGTCGCTCCTACCAGGTGGCGTGGCGAGAATCTGTCTCCTCACCACGCGCTCTCACCACTGGTGTCCCCCAGGGCTCTGTTCTAGGCCCTCTCCTATTCTCGCTATACACCAAGTCACTTGGCTCTGTCATAACCTCACATGGTCTCTCCTATCATTGCTATGCAGACGACACACAACTAATCTTCTCCTTTCCCCCTTCTGATGACCAGGTGGCGAATCGCATCTCTGCATGTCTGGCAGACATATCAGTGTGGATGACGGATCACCACCTCAAGCTGAACCTCGGCAAGACGGAGCTGCTCTTCCTCCCGGGGAAGTACTGCCCGTTCCATGATCTCGCCATCACGGTTGACAACTCCATTGTGTCCTCCTCCCAGAGCGCTAAGAACCTTGGCGTGATCCTGGACAACACCCTGTCGTTCTCAACCAACATCAAGGCGGTGGCCCGTTCCTGTAGGTTCATGCTCTACAACATACGCAGAGTACGACCCTGCCTCACACAGGAAGCGGCGCAGGTCCTAATCCAGGCACTTGTCATCTCCCGTCTGGATTACTGCAACTCGCTGTTGGCTGGGCTCCCTGCCTGTGCCATTAAACCCCTTCAACTCATCCAGAACGCCGCAGCCCATCTGGTGTTCAACCTTCCCAAGTTCTCTCACGTCACCCCGCTCCTCCGTTCTCTCCACTGGCTTCCAGTTGAAGCTCGCATCCGCTACAAGACCATGGTGCTTGCCTACGGAGCTGTGAGGGGAACGGCACCTCAGTACCTCCAGGCTCTGATCAGGCCCTACACCCAAACAAGGGCACTGCGTTCATCCACCTCTGGCCTGCTCGCCTCCCTACCACTGAGGAAGTACAGCTCCCGCTCAGCCCAGTCAAAACTGTTCGCTGCTCTGGCCCCCAATGGTGGAACAAACTCCCTCACGACGCCAGGACAGCGGAGTCAATCACCACCTTCCGGAGACACCTGAAACCCCACCTCTTTAAGGAATACCTAGGATAGGATAAGTAATCCCTCTCACCCCCCCTTTAAGATTTAGATGCACTATTGTAAAGTGACTGTTCCACTGGATGTCATAAAGGTGAATGCACCAATTTGTAAGTCGCTCTGGATAAGAGCGTCTGCTAAATGACTTAAATGTAAATGTAAATGTAATTCTCAGAGTAAAACAGACATTATGAAAGCTTAACCATGTTTATTTCTTCCCAGAGGGTCAATACCGCTGCATTAGACCAAACATGTTTCCACCACCACAACTATATATACTCCAATTTAGGGACTCCTCCTCTCCAATCCTTACATCTTTTATGGTTAGACAGGAAGACGAAGTAATAGGGTGATAAACCTATAAAACACATACAACAACACAGAGTTACACATGGAGTCAAACAAACATACAGTCAATAATACAGTAGAAAAATAAGTATATATACAATGTGAGCAAATGAGGTGAGATAAGGGAGGTAAAGGCAACAACAAAAAAAGGCCATGGTGGCGAAGTAAATACAATATAACAAGTTAAACACTGGAATGGTAGATTTGCAAAAATAACGTGATCAGCACATGCACAGAAGCTTTGGGATCTTTACTACAGAGAAAAATAGGTCACAGAAAATTCGGATTCACAACCACTCCGTTGTTAATTTTCAGTCACTGGTCCTATTTTGACAAAACATGTTTCCGCCCGGTTTCGAACCGGGGACCTTTCGCGTGTGAGGCGAACGTGATAACCACTACACTACGGAAACTGAAAGGTGTTGCCAGAAATAGAGTTACAGAATCTCACCACGTGATGTGACAGCATGCATATCGATTATTTGAACAATCTGTTACTCTTTATGTTGACTATCATTTCATATATTCAATTTCTCAGATATATTCCGTTTTCCATTTCAGGTCTTTAAATTTAGATTCAAAACCAAAAGACAACATCCAGGTACTTTGCCAGCCCGAAAAGGTAGAGGGGGAAAAAGAAAATGAAATACTCTCTGTGGTAAACAGAAGCTATCGGTACCAACGGAGAGGTTTCTGAAGCCAAAGTGGCTCAGTTTTGATTCGATTTAGGTTCTGAATGAAAGTTGGAAATATGTATTTTCCGTATGTTTAAAATACACATTTTACAGAACGTCGAAAAAGCCTATTTTCCAGACGTTGAAAAATACGTATTTTTTCCTGGTGTTGAAATCCCGTTCATTCTTGGTTCTGAATCCAATTTGAAAAAAATACTTCATTTATAGACATCTATGTTTGGGCCAAATCAAAGCTGGTCCAGACCAGACGAAATCTGAAACAAACATAGACGTCTAAGATTGTTCGAAGATTTTTTTAAACCGAACTTTGGTGGAGTACCGCAGCTATGTTTCTCTCCAACAGCACCCTGGAGAGGCGCGCTGGGAATGGACATTCAACATATTTTGTGCCCCTGCCTTTGTCAAAGTGGGCACTGTTTATCACAGAGCAGCATCAGCGCTCAAATAAAAAGCTAAATATGTCACTGGTTGAGGGAAATTGTCATTGTTTTGAGGCAGAACTATGTGAGGTTTTATGTCTTGTTGTTAGAGGTGCGTCATGGTTAGTTTAGCTCAGAAAATAACGCCCTCGTCAATCTCCCGTCATAGGCTGCTACCGAATCCTGTCTAATTAGCGGGCCGGCGGTGGCTAAAACTCTGGAACATGTACTTTGTTCGCCTCTATAGATGCTGAAAGGCTGTGAAGGACACGTTAGAAGGGATTGCGACAAAAAAAACGTGATTTGGCCACCATAAGAATATTTTTTTAGAGCAGATAGGTAGGCTAAACTATGTATTTTGCCTAGTGGTGTGAACGGTTGAGTTTTGGCCACTTGAGAGAAAAATGCAGGTGTGTTTTTGTCTTACAGTAACGTAATACTATTATATTCGGTTATGTTATGTAGAATAATATCATTATGTTATCTTGCAGACATTGACTCAGTTTTGATCTAACTTTCTAAAACAAGCACCATTTGCCAGAGTAGCCTGTTCTCTAAGAGTAATAGCGTGATCCGCACATGCACAGAAATTTGGGCCACAGAAAAAATCGGATCCGCAGCCACTACGTTTTCAGTCATTCGTCCAATTTCGACAAAATATGTTTCCGCCCGGTCTCGAACCGGGGACCTTTCGCGTGTGAGGCGAACGTGATAACCACTACACTACGGAAACTGAAAGGTGTTGTCAGAAATCGAGTTAAAGAATCTCGTCACGTGATTTGACAGTATATAAATACCATGTTTGACTAATCTGTTACTCTTTATGTTGTATATTTATATATTCTACGTAGACTATGGATTCTTGTTTAATGTAAATTACTTTTGGACCAATCAAATAATTATTTTCCCTATTGTAGTATTTGAATGGAGTGATTTCAGTGCCAACAGAAATTGTATTTGAATTCATTTTTTTAAATTTGTAATGCCCAAATTTAATAATTTAATTCATAAATTGAACTTTGATATCATGATTTCAAACTGAATTAAATGGCAATGTAATTTCAATGTAATAATATTTATTTATTGAGTTTATATATATAAATGCTATATTTATATATATATATATATATATATACATTACATTACATTTAAGTCATTTAGCAGACGCTCTTATCCAGAGCGACTTACAAATTGGTGCATTCACCTTATGACATCCAGTGGAACAGCCACTTTACAATAGTGCATCTAAATCTTTTAAGGGGGGGGTGAGAAGGATTAGAGAGCGGAGGAGCGGGGTGACGTGAGAGAACTTGGGAAGGTTGAACACCAGACGGGCTGCGGCGTTCTGGATGAGTTGAAGGGGTTTAATGGCACAGGCAGGGAGCCCAGCCAACAGCGAGTTGCAGTAATCCAGACGGGAGATGACAAGTGCCTGGATTAGGACCTGCGCCGCTTCCTGTGTGAGGCAGGGTCGTACTCTGCGGATGTTGTAGAGCATGGTGGCATTCCAGAGGGGCATCAGACATCAGAGACTGCTTTACGGAGAAATGGCTTACTGGGAAAACGCTATACAGGGCGGTGCAGCCAACGGGTTTCTCCACGCATCGCGCCGACAGAAACAAACATCTCTCTGGTAAAAAGAGTGGCGGGGGCGTATGCCTCATGACTAACGGGACATGGTGTGATGAAGGAAACATACAGGAACTCAAATCCTTCTGTTCACCTGATTTAGAATTCCTCACAATCAAATGTAGACCGCATTATCTTCCAAGAGAATTCTCTTCGATTATAATCACAGCCGTATATATCCCCCCCCAAGCAGACACATCGATGGCTCTGAACAAACTTTATTTAACTCTTTGCAAACTGGAAAACATTTATCCGGAGGCTGCATTCATTGTAGCTGGGGATTTTAACAAAGCCAATCTGAAAACAAGACTCCCTAAATTTTATCAGCATATCGATTGCGCAACCAGGGGTGGTAAAACCTTGGATCATTGTTACTCTAACTTCCGCGACGCATTTAAGGCCCTGCCCCGCCCCCCTTTCGGAAAAGCTGACCACGACTCCATTTTGCTGATCCCTGCCTACAGGCAGAAATTAAAACAAGAGGCTCCCACGCTGAGGTCTGTCCAACGCTGGTCAGACCAAGCTGACTCTACACTCCAAGACTGCTTCCATCACGTGGACTGGGACATGTTTCGTATTGCGTCAGATGGGAATATTGACGAATACGCTGATTCGGTGTGCGAGTTCATTAGAATGTGCGTCGAAGATGTCGTTCCCATAGCAACGATAAAAACATTCCCTAACCAGAAACCGTGGATTGATGGCAGCATTCGCGTGAAACTGAAAGCGCGAACCACTGCTTTTAATCAGGGCAAGGTGTATGGCAACATGACTGAATACAAACAGTGCAGCTATTCCCTCCGTAAGGCTATTAAACAAGCTAAGCGTCAGTACAGAGACAAAGTGGAATCTCAATTCAATGGCTCAGACACAAGAGGCATGTGGCAGGGTCTACAGTCAATCACGGACTACAAGATGAAATCCAGCCCAGTCACGGACCAGGATGTCTTGCTCCCAGGCAGACTAAATAACTTTTTTGCCCGCTTTGAGGACAATACAGTGCCACTGACACGGCCTGCAACGGAAACATGCGGTCTCTCCTTCACTGCAGCCGAGGTGAGTAAGACATTTAAACGTGTTAACCCTCGCAAGGCTGCAGGCCCAGACGGCATCCCCAGCCGCGCCCTCAGAGCATGCGCAGACCAGCTGGCCGGTGTGTTTACGGACATATTCAATCAATCCCTATACCAGTCTGCTGTTCCCACATTCTTCAAGAGGGCCACCATTGTTCCTGTTCCCAAGAAAGCTAAGGTAACTGAGCTAAACGACTACCGCCCGTAGCACTCACTTCCGTCATCATGAAGTGCTTTGAGAGACTAGTCAAGGACCATATCACCTCCACCCTACCTGACACCCTAGACCCACTCCAATTTGCTTACCGCCCAAATAGGTCCACAGACGATGCAATCTCAACCACACTGCACACTGCCCTAACCCACCTGGACAAGAGGAATACCTATGTGAGAATGCTGTTCATCGACTACAGCTCGGCATTCAACACCATAGTACCCTCCAAGCTCGTCATCAAGCTCGAGACCCTGGGTCTCGACCCCGCCCTGTGCAACTGGGTACTGGACTTCCTGACGGGCCGCTCCCAGGTGGTAAGGGTAGGCAACAACATCTCCTCCCCGCTGATCCTCAACACGGGGCCCCACAAGGGTGCGTTCTGAGCCCTCTCCTGTACTCCCTGTTCACCCACGACTGCGTGGCCACGCACGCCTCCAACTCAATCATCAAGTTTGCGGACGACACAACAGTGGTAGGCTTGATTACCAACAACGACGAGACGGCCTACAGGGAGGAGGTGAGGGCCCTCGGAGTGTGGTGTCAGGAAAATAACCTCACACTCAACGTCAACAAAACTAAGGAGATGATTGTGGACTTCAGGAAACAGCAGAGGGAACACCCCCTATCCACATCGATGGAACAGTAGTGGAGAGGGTAGCTAGTTTTAAGTTCCTCGGCATACACATCACAGACAAACTGAATTGGTCCACTCACACTGACAGCGTCGTGAAGAAGGCGCAGCAGCGCCTATTCAACCTCAGGAGGCTGAAGAAATTCGGCTTGTCACCAAAAGCACTCACAAACTTCTACAGATGCACAATCGAGAGCATCCTGGCGGGCTGTATCACCGCCTGGTACGGCAACTGCTCCGCCCTCAACCGTAAGGCTCTCCAGAGGGTAGTGAGGACTGCACAACGCATCACCGGGGGCAAACTACCTGCCCTCCAGGACACCTACACCACCCGTTGTTACAGGAAGGCCATAAAGATCATCAAGGACATCAACCACCCGAACCACTGCCTGTTCACCCTGCTATCATCCAGAAGGCGAGGTCAGTACAGGTGCATCAAAGCTGGGACCGAGAGACTGAAAAACAGCTTCTATCTCAAGGCCATCAGACTGTTAAACAGCCACCACTAACACTGAGTGGCTGCTGCCAACACACTGTCATTGACACTGACCCAACTCCAGCCATTTTAATAATGGGAATTGATGGGAAATGATGTAAATATATCACTAGCCACTTTAAACAATGCTACCTTATATAATGTTACTTACCCTACATTATTCATCTCATATGCATATGTATATACTGTACTCTACATCATCGACTGCATCCTTATGTAACACATGTATCACTAGCCACTTTAACTATGCCACTTTGTTTACTTTGTCTACACACTCATCTCATATGTATATACTGTACTCGATACCATCTACTGTATGCTGCTCTGTACCATCACTCATTCATATATCCTTATGTACATGTTCCTTATCCCCTTACACTGTGTATAAGACAGTAGTTTTGGAATTGTTAGTTAGATTACTTGTTGGTTATCACTGCATTGTCGGAACTAGAAGCACAAGCATTTCGCTACACTCGCATTAACATCTGCTAACCATGTGTATGTGACAAATAAAATTTGATTTGATTTGACAAATAAATTTGATTTGACAAATAAAATTTGATTTGATTTGATTTGATGTACCTACAGGAACGGGCCACCGCCTTGATGTTAGTTGAGAATGACAGGGTGTTGCCCAGGATCACGCCAAGGTTCTTAGCGCTCTGGGAGGAGGACACAATGGAGTTGTCAACCGTGATGGCGAGATCATGGAACGGGCAGTCCTTCCCCGGGAGGAAGAGCAGCTCCGTCTTGCCGAGGTTCAGCTTGAGGTGGTGATCCGTCATCCACACTGATATGTCTGCCAGACATGCAGAGATGCGATTCGCCACCTGGTCATCAGAAGGGGGAAAGGAGAAGATTAATTGTGTGTCGTCTGCATAGCAATGATAGGAGAGACCATGTGAGGTTATGACAGAGCCAAGTGACTTGGTGTATAGCGAGAATAGGAGAGGGCCTAGAACAGAGCCCTGGGGGACACCAGTGGTGAGAGCGTGTGGTGAGGAGACAGATTCTCGCCATGCCACCTGGTAGGAGCGACCTGTCAGGTAGGACGCAATCCAAGCGTGGGCCGCGCCGGAGATGCCCAACTCGGAGAGGGTGGAGAGGTGGATCTGATGGTTCACAGTATTGAAGGCAGCCGATAGGTCTAGAAGGATGAGAGCAGAGGAGAGAGAGTTAGCTTTAGCAGTGCGGAGCGCCTCCGTGATACAGAGAAGAGCAGTCTCAGTTGAATGACTAGTCTTGAAACCTGACTGATTTGGATCAAGAAGGTCATTCTGAGAGAGATAGCGGGAGAGCTGGCCAAGGACGGCACGTTCAAGAGTTTTGGAGAGAAAAGAAAGAAGGGATACTGGTCTGTAGTTGTTGACATCGGAGGGATCGAGTGTAGGTTTTTTCAGAAGGGGTGCAACTCTCGCTCTCTTGAAGATGGAAGGGACGTAGCCAGCGGTCAGGGATGAGTTGATGAGCGAGGTGAGGTAAGGGAGAAGGTCTCCGGAAATGGTCTGGAGAAGAGAGGAGGGGATAGGGTCAAGCGGGCAGGTTGTTGGGCGGCCGGCCGTCACAAGACGCGCCCTACCCAGAGCACAGGGTAGGGCCGTGTGAGCAGAACCAGCGGTGTCGTTTGACTTAGCAAACGAGGATCGGATGTCGTCAACCTTCTTTTCAAAATGGTTGACGAAGTCATCTGCAGAGAGGGAGGAGGGGGGGAGGGGGAGGAGGATTCAGGAGGGAGGAGAAGGTGGCAAAGAGCTTCCTAGGGTTAGAGGCGGATGCTTGGAATTTAGAGTGGTAGAAAGTGGCTTTAGCAGCAGAGACAGAGGAGGAAAATGTAGAGAGGAGGGAGTGAAAGGATGCCAGGTCCGCAGGGAGGCGAGTTTTCCTTCATTTCCGCTCGGCTGCCCGGAGCCCTGTTCTGTGAGCTCGCAATGAGTCGTCGAGCCACGGAGTGGGAGGGGAGGACCGAGCCGGCCTGGAGGATAGGGGACATAGAGAGTCAAAGGATGCAGAAAGGGAGGAGAGGAGGGTTGAGGAGGCAGAATCAGGAGATAGGTTGGAGAAGGTTTGAGCAGAGGGAAAAGATGATAGGATGGAAGAGGAGAGAGTAGCGGGGGAGAGAGAGCGGAGGTTGGGACGGCGCGATACCATCCGAGTAGGGGCAGTGTGGGAAGTGTTGGATGAGAGCGAGAGGGAAAAGGATACAAGGTAGTGGTCGGAGACTTGGAGGGGAGTTGCAATGAGGTTAGTGGAAGAACAGCATCTAGTAAAGATGAGATCGAGTGTATTGCCTGCCTTGTGAGTAGGGGGGGAAGGTGAGAGGGTGAGGTCAAAAGAGGAGAGGAGTGGAAAGAAGGAGGCAGAGAGGAATGAGTCAAAGGTAGACGTGGGGAGGTTAAAGTCGCCCAGAACTGTGAGAGGTGAGCCGTCCTCATGAAAGGAGCTCATCAAGGCATCAAGCTCACTGATGAACTCTCCGAGGGAACCTGGAGGGCGATAAATGATAAGGATGTTAAGCTTGAAAGGGCTGGTAACTGTGACAGCATGGAATTCAAAGGAGGCGATAGACAGATGGGTAAGGGGAGAAAGAGAGAATGACCACTTGGGAGAGATGAGGATCCCGGTGCCACCACCCCGCTCACCAGAAGCTCTCGGGGTGTGCGAGAACACGTGGGCGGACGAAGAGAGAGCAGTCGGAGTAGCAGTGTCTGTGGTGATCCATGTTTCCGTCAGTGCCAAGAAGTCGAGGGACTGGAGGGAGGCATAGGCTGAGATGAACTCTGCCTTGTTGGCCGCAGATCGGCAGTTCCAGAGGCTACCGGAGACCTGGAACTCCACGTGGGTCGTGCGCGCTGGGACCACTAGATTAGGGTGGCCGCGGCCACGCGGTGTGGAGCGTTTGTATGGTCTGTGCAGAGAGGAGAGAACAGGGATGGACAGACACATAGTTGACAGGCTACAAAAGAGGCTACGCTAATGCAAAGGAGATTAGAATGACAAGTGGACTACACGTCTCGAATGTTCAGAAAGTTAAGCTTACGTAGCTAGAATCTTATTGACTAAAATGATTAAAATGATACAGTACTGCTGAAGTAGGCTAGCTGGCAGTGGCTGCGTTGTTGACACTACACTAATCAAGTCGTTCCGTTGAGTGTAATAGTTTCTACAGTGCTGCTATTCGGGGGCTAGCTGGCTAGCTAGCAGTGTTGATTACGTTACGTTGCGTTAAAAGAACGACAATAGCTGGCTAGCTAACCTAGAAAATCGCTCTAGACTACACAATTATCTTTGATACAAAGACGGCTATGTTGCTAGCTATGTAGCTAGCTACGATCAAACAAATCAAACCGTTGTACTGTAATGAAATGAAATGAAAATGTGATACTACCTGTGGAGCGAAGCGGAATGCGACCGGGTTGTTGAGTTCTATTCGGTAGACGTTGGCTAGCTGTTGGCTAGCTAGCAGTGTCTCCTACGTTAAGGACGACAAATAGCTGGCTAGCTAACCTTGGTAAATTAAGATAATCACTCTAAGACTACACACTCTAAACTACACAATTATCTTGGATACGAAGACAGCAAAGACAACTATGTAGCTAGCTAACACTACACTAATCAAGTCGTTCAGTTGAGTGTAATAGGTGGACGTTTGCTAGCTGGCTAGCTGCTGGGCAGATACTACGTTGGGACGACGAAATACGATAATTACGCAATTATCTTTGATACGAAGACGGCTATGTAGCTAGCTAAGAAGAAATTGCTAAGATTAGACAAATCAAACCGTTTTACTATAATGAAATGTAATGAAATGTAATGAAAAGTTATACTACCTGCGGACCGAAGTGGGATGCGACCGCTCGCTCGCTCCAACCCGGAAGTCCATTCATTTTCATTCATTTTCTGTGTATCAAGTTTACAAACTATCACTTAAATTCCACAAAAGCTTCAAATATTGAACTTCTCAGATATTCAGATTAAATTCAGTTCTAAATTCGGATTCAAAACAAAAGATAACATACTGGTACTTTGCCAGCCATAAACGGTTGAGGAGGGCAGAGAATCAAACGCTCTCTGTGGTAAACAGAAGTAGGTGCTGAGCAATTAAGTGCTGAACAATTAACATTTGTTATTTTTGTTTTTTTTAAACAGATTTAGCATCGAAAACATGGGAACTACAATTGACTATAATCAATTGCGCGACTATAAGGTGAATGCACCAATTTGTAAGTCGCTCTGGATAAGAGCGTCTGCTAAATGACGTAAATGTAATGTAAATGTACTTGTCCAATTATAAAATTGATTAAATTATGTATTTTTCTCAATCTACACACATAATGACAAAGTGAAAACAGGTTTAGACATTTTTGCAAATGATTTAAAAATAAAAAACAGAAATAACTTATTTAAATAAGTATTCAGACCCTTTGCTACGAGACTCGAAATTGAGCTCAGGTGCATCCTTTTTCCATTGATCATCCTTGAAATGTTTCTACAACTTGATTGGTGTCCACCTGTGGTAAATTCAATTTATTGGACAGGATTTGGAAAGGCACACACCTGTCTATATAAGGTCCCACAGTTGACAGTGCATGTCAAAGCAAAAACCAAGCATGAGGTCAAAGGAATTGTCAGTAGAGCTTCAAGACAGGATTGAGTCGAGGCACAAATCTGGGGAAGAATACCCCCAAAATTTCTGCTGTATTGAGGGATGGGAGAGAGAGCTGTGTGCAGAGGAGGGGGTCTGTGCCACAGTGTGTCGGGCGAGCGGGCCTGTCTGCTGTGAGCTGCAGACTGTCGACGTGGCTGAATGGGGGCAGCAGCAGGGACGGGACACAGACCTACAGCCAGTGCTACAGTGGGTAGAGGCGCAGGTGAGGCCACCATGGGAAGAGGTGACAGCGCTCTCGCGACAAAAGGGTTATGGTCAAAGTTTGAGAGACTGTGGCTGGCTGATGGCGTGCTACAGCTGGCATCGAAGGAGTCGGCTACGGGAGAGGAGGCAGGTGGTGGTCCCAAAAGCATTGCGGGAGGCTGTGCTCCAGAGTACTCATGGAGTGGTGGGGACTGAAAACTTTGGGGTCACTGCACCGCCTCCGTTAGGGCTTTTACTGGGGGCAGCACAAGAGCGATGTGGAGGACTTTTGCCGCCGCTGTGACAACTGCACAGCGAGAAAGGGCCCCCCAGGCCGCTCTCAAGCTCATCTCCAACAGTTCCAGTGGGGGCTCCCATGGAGAGGGTGGGAGTGGATGTAGTTGGGCCGTTCCCCACCACAGACAGTGGAAACCGCTGGGTGCTTACGGTCATGGACTATTTCACAAAATGGCCCGAGGCCTATGCTCTGCCTGACCAGGAGGCAGAGACCATCGTCAACACCCTGACAGCGGGGTAGTTCAGCAGGTTTGGAGCTGCAGAGTCAATCTACAGCGACCAAGGCAGAAACTTTGAGTCCCGTGTGTTCGCCACCATGTGTGAGAGGCTGGGTATGCACAAGACCCGCACTACTCCTCTCCATCCTCAAAGTGATGGCCTTGTGGAGCGCTTCAACACAATGCTTGTACAGCAGCTGGCCATCGTCTCTTCCAAACACCAGCATGACTGGAACAAGCACCTGCCTATGGACCTCATGGCATGACGCTCCACTGTCCAAGACTCCACCTGCTGCACGCCTGCCCTCCTCATGCTGGGGGAGAGATCCGCACCCCTGCGGAGATGGCGTTTGGTCGGCCCCTGGATAGCCCTCATGTTCCCCTGGGGCCGGAATATGCCCGGAGACTCCAGGACCGCCTGGAGACAGCCCACACCTTCACCAGAGAGCAGATGGAAGGCACTTTGTGGCTGGGGAGCTGGTCTGGGTCTATAGCCATCTGAGGAAAAAAGGCAGATGCCCCAAGTTGGACAGTCACTGGGTGGGACCCTGCAGTGTCCTGGAGAGGGTAGGGGAAGTTGTTTACCAGGGAGTCCAGGCACCCACCCCCAGTTGCCGCAGACAAGGATCCAGACAGCCCACTCCCCCTGTCTCCTCCCTGTGTTACCACGTTGCCAGCCAGAAAAGGTAGAGGAGAACACGTATCAAACGCTTGCTCTGGTAAACAGAAACAAGCGGTACCAAGGGAGGGGTTTCTGGAGACAATGTGGCCTACTGACTTTATTTTCTTGTGAATTTTGGACTTTTGGAACCGTTATAAGCTTTTATGACCCCATTCCCGAAAGCTAAGACTCTCCAGAACATGTATGCTGCGGCTTCTGTTCCCCTCTATAACGCTCACTTTTGATTACATTTTCATTCGTCAGCCGCCAATTGACAATACAAAAGAACAATAGTGACAAAATGTGCAACCTACGAATACTGTATTTATTTGTTTAATTTCAGAAATTGGCCATAGCCTGTGTTGCCATTTACTTTTTGAAAAATTGTTTCCGCCCGGTCTCGAACCGGGGACCTTTCGCGTGTTAGGCGAACGTGATAACCACTACACTACGGAAACTGAACACACCAAGCATGAATACTCAAATAGCCTACTCAGTATCAATAGTTTATGTGTATCAAGATTTACTTCATACTTTTTAGACCTTCAGTACTGTTGAAAGTATGGATTATGTCTCTTGCGCTTCGCGCAGTTCGAGCGTTAATAAAAACAAAGTCACGTCGATGGGTGACATGACAGCGTGGGAGGACCTGCCCCACGGTTCATATAAAACCGTATGTCAGAGCGCACTCTCTTATTTCTACTCACAAAGTTAGCTTAGCCGTATCGCGCAAATTGACTGCTCCGCATCTTCCCAGGTCCAGGTAGGGTAAACAAAATGTATTTGGCGGGTGCTGTCCAACTCCCGCCAGATTATAGTAACTCTCTACATTTACTGTGTATTGTGGTAGCTGTTGTAATTACCAGTCAACGACTGAGGACGTACAGAAAAGTCAATATTCTTATAAAAAATTCAGCATTTAATATAAAGACTATACATAAGATAACATTTAATGAAGAAAATAATTTAAAATGTATCATTTTATTCCTAATTATTATTGTTAAAGTTGATTGAGAAGCACTTGGGACATTGAAAAATGGCCTCTTCCACTGAAATAAAATGTACATTGAAGTCTATGTCATTATGCTTCAATTATCATGAAGGCATACACACAAGGATCATTTTGAAATTTTATCCAGTGTATATTTTTTTATATATAATTTTGAATGATTTATCTTGAGGACAAAAAAGAACACTTTTAGTGATATTGACCTGGCCACTAAAAGAGGGAAAGCCCATGAAACCAAGGTTGAAGGTTGATTCTTTATCCTCTAAGATAAAGCAGCTAAAAATGCTTTCGCGTTCCTTCAAGCCCCTAAGTAAGGGGCCTTCTAGCACTGCCTCCAGCATGGGGGACGCAACAGAGGACTTTAGTGATCAGGCTAGAGCTTGACGACCCTCAAGCCACAGCCCCGGCAGTTAACCTGTTCTTTAAGAAGGCCCCGGCAGCTACACCATTCAGTGAGCCACCTTCACCGGCTGACCCGTGGGCTCTCGCCCACCCCAGCAAGGATAGGACGCAAAACATGGGCTGGACTATATGCCTAAGGTGGATGAATACATAGAAGTGCTGATGCTCTCCCCAGATGAAGCCTGCTGCCCCAGACCTCAGTGCAGGTCCACAGATGAGCTACTGTCACGGGCCTACGACACAACGGCCCGCATTGGGAACCCTCTCTCAGTGCTCATGCTAGCACAGAACAGGATGCTCCTGCCAGAGCACGCAGACCTGGACCTCTGCAACCTGAATGACGCATCTCTTCAAGTGTTTGCGTTCAGGAACAAAGAGCAAGGCCTGGTTGGTGGAGAGCTGCAGAGATGGTTGTCCTTATGAAAGGTTCTCCCATTTCCACAGAGTAACTCCAGAGTTCTATCAGAGTGACCATTGGGTTCTTGGTCACCTCCCTTACCAAGGCCCTTCTCCCCCGATTTCTCAGTTTAGCCGGGTGGCCAGCTGTCGGAAGAGTCTTGGTGTTTCCAAACTTCTTCCATTTAAGAACGATGGAGGCCATTGTGTTCTTGGGGACCTTCAATGCTGCAGAAATGATTTATTTGGTACCTTTCACCAGATTTGTGCCACGACACAATCCTGTCTCGGAGCTCTACGGACAAAGTTTGAGAGACTGTGGCTGGCTGATGGCGTGCTACAGCTGGCATCGAAGGAGTCGGCTACGGGAGAGGAGGCGGGTGATGGTCCCAAAAGCATTGTGGGAGGCTGTGCTCCAGAGTACTCATGGAGTGGTGGGGACTGAAAACTTTGGGGTCACTGCACCGCCTCCGTTAGGGCTTTTACTGGGGGCAGCACAAGAGCGATGTGGAGGACTTTTGCCGCCGCTGTGACAACTGCACAGCGAGAAAGGGCCCCCCAGGCCGCTCTCAAGCTCATCTCCAACAGTTCCAGTGGGGGCTCCCATGGAGAGGGTGGGAGTGGATGTAGTTGGGCCGTTCCCCACCACAGACAGTGGAAACCGCTGGGTGCTTACGGTCATGGACTATTTCACAAAATGGCCCGAGGCCTATGCTCTGCCTGACCAGGAGGCAGAGACCATCGTCAACACCCTGACAGCGGGGTAGTTCAGCAGGTTTGGAGCTGCAGAGTCAATCTACAGCGACCAAGGCAGAAACTTTGAGTCCCGTGTGTTCGCCACCATGTGTGAGAGGCTGGGTATGCACAAGACCCGCACTACTCCTCTCCATCCTCAAAGTGATGGCCTTGTGGAGCGCTTCAACACAATGCTTGTACAGCAGCTGGCCATCGTCTCTTCCAAACACCAGCATGACTGGAACAAGCACCTGCCTATGGACCTCATGGCATGACGCTCCACTGTCCAAGACTCCACCTGCTGCACGCCTGCCCTCCTCATGCTGGGGAGAGAGATCCGCACCCCTGCGGAGATGGCGTTTGGTCGGCCCCTGGATAGCCCTCATGTTCCCCTGGGGCCAGAATATGCCCGGAGACTCCAGGACCGCCTGGAGACAGCCCACACCTTCACCAGAGAGCAGATGGAAGGCACTTTGTGGCTGGGGAGCTGGTCTGGGTCTATAGCCATCTGAGGAAAAAAAGGCAGATGCCCCAAGTTGGACAGTCACTGGGTGGGACCCTGCAGTGTCCTGGAGAGGGTAGGGGAAGTTGTTTACCAGGGAGTCCAGGCACCCACCCCCAGTTGCCGCAGACAAGGATCCAGACAGCCCACTCCCCCTGTCTCCCTCCCTGTGTTACCACGTTGCCAGCCAGAAAAGGTAGAGGAGAACACGTATCAAACGCTTGCTCTGGTAAACAGAAACAAGCGGTACCAAGGGAGGGGTTTCTGGAGACAATGTGGCCTACTGACTTTATTTTCTTGTGAATTTTGGACTTTTGGAACCGTTATAAGCTTTTATGACCCCATTCCCGAAAGCTAAGACTCTCCAGAACATGTATGCTGCGGCTTCTGTTCCCCTCTATAACGCTCACTTTTGATTACATTTTCATTCGTCAGCCGCCAATTGACAATACAAAAGAACAATAGTGACAAAATGTGCAACCTACGAATACTGTATTTATTTGTTTAATTTCAGAAATTGGCCATAGCCTGTGTTGCCATTTACTTTTTGAAAAATTGTTTCCGCCCGGTCTCGAACCGGGGACCTTTCGCGTGTTAGGCGAACGTGATAACCACTACACTACGGAAACTGAACACACCAAGCATGAATACTCAAATAGCCTACTCAGTATCAATAGTTTATGTGTATCAAGATTTACTTCATACTTTTTAGACCTTCAGTACTGTTGAAAGTATGGATTATGTCTCTTGCGCTTCGCGCAGTTCGAGCGTTAATAAAAACAAAGTCACGTCGATGGGTGACATGACAGCGTGGGAGGACCTGCCCCACGGTTCATATAAAACCGTATGTCAGAGCGCACTCTCTTATTTCTACTCACAAAGTTAGCTTAGCCGTATCGCGCAAATTGACTGCTCCGCATCTTCCCAGGTCCAGGTAGGGTAAACAAAATGTATTTGGCGGGTGCTGTCCAACTCCCGCCAGATTATAGTAACTCTCTACATTTACTGTGTATTGTGGTAGCTGTTGTAATTACCAGTCAACGACTGAGGACGTACAGAAAAGTCAATATTCTTATAAAAAATTCAGCATTTAATATAAAGACTATACATAAGATAACATTTAATGAAGAAAATAATTTAAAATGTATCATTTTATTCCTAATTATTATTGTTAAAGTTGATTGAGAAGCACTTGGGACATTGAAAAATGGCCTCTTCCACTGAAATAAAATGTACATTGAAGTCTATGTCATTATGCTTCAATTATCATGAAGGCATACACACAAGGATCATTTTGAAATTTTATCCAGTGTATATTTTTTTATATATAATTTTGAATGATTTATCTTGAGGACAAAAAAAGAACACTTTTAGTGATATTGACCTGGCCACTAAAAGAGGGAAAGCCCATGAAACCAAGGTTGAAGGTTGATTCTTTATCCTCTAAGATAAAGCAGCTAAAAATGCTTTCGCGTTCCTTCAAGCCCCCTAAGTAAGGGGCCTTCTAGCACTGCCTCCAGCATGGGGGACGCAACAGAGGACTTTAGTGATCAGGCTAGAGCTTGACGACCCTCAAGCCACAGCCCCGGCAGTTAACCTGTTCTTTAAGAAGGCCCCGGCAGCTACACCATTCAGTGAGCCACCTTCACCGGCTGACCCGTGGGCTCTCGCCCACCCCAGCAAGGATAGGACGCAAAACATGGGCTGGACTATATGCCTAAGGTGGATGAATACATAGAAGTGCTGATGCTCTCCCCAGATGAAGCCTGCTGCCCCAGACCTCAGTGCAGGTCCACAGATGAGCTACTGTCACGGGCCTACGACACAACGGCCCGCATTGGGAACCCTCTCTCAGTGCTCATGCTAGCACAGAACAGGATGCTCCTGCCAGAGCACGCAGACCTGGACCTCTGCAACCTGAATGACGCATCTCTTCAAGTGTTTGCGTTCAGGAACAAAGAGCAAGGCCTGGTTGGTGGAGAGCTGCAGAGATGGTTGTCCTTATGAAAGGTTCTCCCATTTCCACAGAGTAACTCCAGAGTTCTATCAGAGTGACCATTGGGTTCTTGGTCACCTCCCTTACCAAGGCCCTTCTCCCCGATTTCTCAGTTTAGCCGGGTGGCCAGCTGTCGGAAGAGTCTTGGTGTTTCCAAACTTCTTCCATTTAAGAACGATGGAGGCCATTGTGTTCTTGGGGACCTTCAATGCTGCAGAAATGATTTATTTGGTACCTTTCACCAGATTTGTGCCACGACACAATCCTGTCTCGGAGCTCTACGGACAAAGTTTGAGAGACTGTGGCTGGCTGATGGCGTGCTACAGCTGGCATCGAAGGAGTCGGCTACGGGAGAGGAGGCGGGTGGTGGTCCCAAAAGCATTGCGGGAGGCTGTGCTCCAGAGTACTCATGGAGTGGTGGGGACTGAAAACTTTGGGGTCACTGCACCGCCTCCGTTAGGGCTTTTACTGGGGGCAGCACAAGAGCGATGTGGAGGACTTTTGCCGCCGCTGTGACAACTGCACAGCGAGAAAGGGCCCCCCAGGCCGCTCTCAAGCTCATCTCCAACAGTTCCAGTGGGGGCTCCCATGGAGAGGGTGGGAGTGGATGTAGTTGGGCCGTTCCCCACCACAGACAGTGGAAACCGCTGGGTGCTTACGGTCATGGACTATTTCACAAAATGGCCCGAGGCCTATGCTCTGCCTGACCAGGAGGCAGAGACCATCGTCAACACCCTGACAGCGGGGTAGTTCAGCAGGTTTGGAGCTGCAGAGTCAATCTACAGCGACCAAGGCAGAAACTTTGAGTCCCGTGTGTTCGCCACCATGTGTGAGAGGCTGGGTATGCACAAGACCCGCACTACTCCTCTCCATCCTCAAAGTGATGGCCTTGTGGAGCGCTTCAACACAATGCTTGTACAGCAGCTGGCCATCGTCTCTTCCAAACACCAGCATGACTGGAACAAGCACCTGCCTATGGACCTCATGGCATGACGCTCCACTGTCCAAGACTCCACCTGCTGCACGCCTGCCCTCCTCATGCTGGGGAGAGAGATCCGCACCCCTGCGGAGATGGCGTTTGGTCGGCCCCTGGATAGCCCTCATGTTCCCCTGGGGCCAGAATATGCCCGGAGACTCCAGGACCGCCTGGAGACAGCCCACACCTTCACCAGAGAGCAGATGGAAGGCACTTTGTGGCTGGGGAGCTGGTCTGGGTCTATAGCCATCTGAGGAAAAAAGGCAGATGCCCCAAGTTGGACAGTCACTGGGTGGGACCCTGCAGTGTCCTGGAGAGGGTAGGGGAAGTTGTTTACCAGGGAGTCCAGGCACCCACCCCCAGTTGCCGCAGACAAGGATCCAGACAGCCCACTCCCCCTGTCTCCTCCCTGTGTTACCACGTTGCCAGCCAGAAAAGGTAGAGGAGAACACGTATCAAACGCTTGCTCTGGTAAACAGAAACAAGCGGTACCAAGGGAGGGGTTTCTGGAGACAATGTGGCCTACTGACTTTATTTTCTTGTGAATTTTGGACTTTTGGAACCGTTATAAGCTTTTATGACCCCATTCCCGAAAGCTAAGACTCTCCAGAACATGTATGCTGCGGCTTCTGTTCCCCTCTATAACGCTCACTTTTGATTACATTTTCATTCGTCAGCCGCCAATTGACAATACAAAAGAACAATAGTGACAAAATGTGCAACCTACGAATACTGTATTTATTTGTTTAATTTCAGAAATTGGCCATAGCCTGTGTTGCCATTTACTTTTTGAAAAATTGTTTCCGCCCGGTCTCGAACCGGGGACCTTTCGCGTGTTAGGCGAACGTGATAACCACTACACTACGGAAACTGAACACACCAAGCATGAATACTCAAATAGCCTACTCAGTATCAATAGTTTATGTGTATCAAGATTTACTTCATACTTTTTAGACCTTCAGTACTGTTGAAAGTATGGATTATGTCTCTTGCGCTTCGCGCAGTTCGAGCGTTAATAAAAACAAAGTCACGTCGATGGGTGACATGACAGCGTGGGAGGACCTGCCCCACGGTTCATATAAAACCGTATGTCAGAGCGCACTCTCTTATTTCTACTCACAAAGTTAGCTTAGCCGTATCGCGCAAATTGACTGCTCCGCATCTTCCCAGGTCCAGGTAGGGTAAACAAAATGTATTTGGCGGGTGCTGTCCAACTCCCGCCAGATTATAGTAACTCTCTACATTTACTGTGTATTGTGGTAGCTGTTGTAATTACCAGTCAACGACTGAGGACGTACAGAAAAGTCAATATTCTTATAAAAAATTCAGCATTTAATATAAAGACTATACATAAGATAACATTTAATGAAGAAAATAATTTAAAATGTATCATTTTATTCCTAATTATTATTGTTAAAGTTGATTGAGAAGCACTTGGGACATTGAAAAATGGCCTCTTCCACTGAAATAAAATGTACATTGAAGTCTATGTCATTATGCTTCAATTATCATGAAGGCATACACACAAGGATCATTTTGAAATTTTATCCAGTGTATATTTTTTTATATATAATTTTGAATGATTTATCTTGAGGACAAAAAAGAACACTTTTAGTGATATTGACCTGGCCACTAAAAGAGGGAAAGCCCATGAAACCAAGGTTGAAGGTTGATTCTTTATCCTCTAAGATAAAGCAGCTAAAAATGCTTTCGCGTTCCTTCAAGCCCCCTAAGTAAGGGGCCTTCTAGCACTGCCTCCAGCATGGGGGACGCAACAGAGGACTTTAGTGATCAGGCTAGAGCTTGACGACCCTCAAGCCACAGCCCCGGCAGTTAACCTGTTCTTTAGAGAAGGCCCCGGCAGCTACACCATTCAGTGAGCCACCTTCACCGGCTGACCCGTGGGCTCTCGCCCACCCCAGCAAGGATAGGACGCAAAACATGGGCTGGACTATATGCCTAAGGTGGATGAATACATAGAAGTGCTGATGCTCTCCCCAGATGAAGCCTGCTGCCCCAGACCTCAGTGCAGGTCCACAGATGAGCTACTGTCACGGGCCTACGACACAACGGCCCGCATTGGGAACCCTCTCTCAGTGCTCATGCTAGCACAGAACAGGATGCTCCTGCCAGAGCACGCAGACCTGGACCTCTGCAACCTGAATGACGCATCTCTTCAAGTGTTTGCGTTCAGGAACAAAGAGCAAGGCCTGGTTGGTGGAGAGCTGCAGAGATGGTTGTCCTTATGAAAGGTTCTCCCATTTCCACAGAGTAACTCCAGAGTTCTATCAGAGTGACCATTGGGTTCTTGGTCACCTCCCTTACCAAGGCCCTTCTCCCCGATTTCTCAGTTTAGCCGGGTGGCCAGCTGTCGGAAGAGTCTTGGTGTTTCCAAACTTCTTCCATTTAAGAACGATGGAGGCCATTGTGTTCTTGGGGACCTTCAATGCTGCAGAAATGATTTATTTGGTACCTTTCACCAGATTTGTGCCACGACACAATCCTGTCTCGGAGCTCTACGGACAAAGTTTGAGAGACTGTGGCTGGCTGATGGCGTGCTACAGCTGGCATCGAAGGAGTCGGCTACGGGAGAGGAGGCGGGTGGTGGTCCCAAAAGCATTGCGGGAGGCTGTGCTCCAGAGTACTCATGGAGTGGTGGGGACTGAAAACTTTGGGGTCACTGCACCGCCTCCGTTAGGGCTTTTACTGGGGCAGCACAAGAGCGATGTGGAGGACTTTTGCCGCCGCTGTGACAACTGCACAGCGAGAAAGGGCCCCCCAGGCCGCTCTCAAGCTCATCTCCAACAGTTCCAGTGGGGGCTCCCATGGAGAGGGTGGGAGTGGATGTAGTTGGGCCGTTCCCCACCACAGACAGTGGAAACCGCTGGGTGCTTACGGTCATGGACTATTTCACAAAATGGCCCGAGGCCTATGCTCTGCCTGACCAGGAGGCAGAGACCATCGTCAACACCCTGACAGCGGGGTAGTTCAGCAGGTTTGGAGCTGCAGAGTCAATCTACAGCGACCAAGGCAGAAACTTTGAGTCCCGTGTGTTCGCCACCATGTGTGAGAGGCTGGGTATGCACAAGACCCGCACTACTCCTCTCCATCCTCAAAGTGATGGCCTTGTGGAGCGCTTCAACACAATGCTTGTACAGCAGCTGGCCATCGTCTCTTCCAAACACCAGCATGACTGGAACAAGCACCTGCCTATGGACCTCATGGCATGACGCTCCACTGTCCAAGACTCCACCTGCTGCACGCCTGCCCTCCTCATGCTGGGGAGAGAGATCCGCACCCCTGCGGAGATGGCGTTTGGTCGGCCCCTGGATAGCCCTCATGTTCCCCTGGGGCCAGAATATGCCCGGAGACTCCAGGACCGCCTGGAGACAGCCCACACCTTCACCAGAGAGCAGATGGAAGGCACTTTGTGGCTGGGGAGCTGGTCTGGGTCTATAGCCATCTGAGGAAAAAAGGCAGATGCCCCAAGTTGGACAGTCACTGGGTGGGACCCTGCAGTGTCCTGGAGAGGGTAGGGGAAGTTGTTTACCAGGGAGTCCAGGCACCCACCCCCAGTTGCCGCAGACAAGGATCCAGACAGCCCACTCCCCTGTCTCCCTCCCTGTGTTACCACGTTGCCAGCCAGAAAAGGTAGAGGAGAACACGTATCAAACGCTTGCTCTGGTAAACAGAAACAAGCGGTACCAAGGGAGGGGTTTCTGGAGACAATGTGGCCTACTGACTTTATTTTCTTGTGAATTTTGGACTTTTGGAACCGTTATAAGCTTTTATGACCCCATTCCCGAAAGCTAAGACTCTCCAGAACATGTATGCTGCGGCTTCTGTTCCCCTCTATAACGCTCACTTTTGATTACATTTTCATTCGTCAGCCGCCAATTGACAATACAAAAGAACAATAGTGACAAAATGTGCAACCTACGAATACTGTATTTATTTGTTTAATTTCAGAAATTGGCCATAGCCTGTGTTGCCATTTACTTTTTGAAAAATTGTTTCCGCCCGGTCTCGAACCGGGACCTTTCGCGTGTTAGGCGAACGTGATAACCACTACACTACGGAAACTGAACACACCAAGCATGAATACTCAAATAGCCTACTCAGTATCAATAGTTTATGTGTATCAAGATTTACTTCATACTTTTTAGACCTTCAGTACTGTTGAAAGTATGGATTATGTCTCTTGCGCTTCGCGCAGTTCGAGCGTTAATAAAAACAAAGTCACGTCGATGGGTGACATGACAGCGTGGGAGGACCTGCCCCACGGTTCATATAAAACCGTATGTCAGAGCGCACTCTCTTATTTCTACTCACAAAGTTAGCTTAGCCGTATCGCGCAAATTGACTGCTCCGCATCTTCCCAGGTCCAGGTAGGGTAAACAAAATGTATTTGGCGGGTGCTGTCCAACTCCCGCCAGATTATAGTAACTCTCTACATTTACTGTGTATTGTGGTAGCTGTTGTAATTACCAGTCAACGACTGAGGACGTACAGAAAAGTCAATATTCTTATAAAAAATTCAGCATTTAATATAAAGACTATACATAAGATAACATTTAATGAAGAAAATAATTTAAAATGTATCATTTTATTCCTAATTATTATTGTTAAAGTTGATTGAGAAGCACTTGGGACATTGAAAAATGGCCTCTTCCACTGAAATAAAATGTACATTGAAGTCTATGTCATTATGCTTCAATTATCATGAAGGCATACACACAAGGATCATTTTGAAATTTTATCCAGTGTATATTTTTTTATATATAATTTTGAATGATTTATCTTGAGGACAAAAAGAACACTTTTAGTGATATTGACCTGGCCACTAAAAGAGGGAAAGCCCATGAAACCAAGGTTGAAGGTTGATTCTTTATCCTCTAAGATAAAGCAGCTAAAAATGCTTTCGCGTTCCTTCAAGCCCCCTAAGTAAGGGGCCTTCTAGCACTGCCTCCAGCATGGGGACGCAACAGAGGACTTTAGTGATCAGGCTAGAGCTTGACGACCCTCAAGCCACAGCCCCGGCAGTTAACCTGTTCTTTAAGAAGGCCCCGGCAGCTACACCATTCAGTGAGCCACCTTCACCGGCTGACCCGTGGGCTCTCGCCCACCCCAGCAAGGATAGGACGCAAAACATGGGCTGGACTATATGCCTAAGGTGGATGAATACATAGAAGTGCTGATGCTCTCCCCAGATGAAGCCTGCTGCCCCAGACCTCAGTGCAGGTCCACAGATGAGCTACTGTCACGGGCCTACGACACAACGGCCCGCATTGGGAACCCTCTCTCAGTGCTCATGCTAGCACAGAACAGGATGCTCCTGCCAGAGCACGCAGACCTGGACCTCTGCAACCTGAATGACGCATCTCTTCAAGTGTTTGCGTTCAGGAACAAAGAGCAAGGCCTGGTTGGTGGAGAGCTGCAGAGATGGTTGTCCTTATGAAAGGTTCTCCCATTTCCACAGAGTAACTCCAGAGTTCTATCAGAGTGACCATTGGGTTCTTGGTCACCTCCCTTACCAAGGCCCTTCTCCCCCGATTTCTCAGTTTAGCCGGGTGGCCAGCTGTCGGAAGAGTCTTGGTGTTTCCAAACTTCTTCCATTTAAGAACGATGGAGGCCATTGTGTTCTTGGGGACCTTCAATGCTGCAGAAATGATTTATTTGGTACCTTTCACCAGATTTGTGCCACGACACAATCCTGTCTCGGAGCTCTACGGACAAAGTTTGAGAGACTGTGGCTGGCTGATGGCGTGCTACAGCTGGCATCGAAGGAGTCGGCTACGGGAGAGGAGGCGGGTGGTGGTCCCAAAAGCATTGCGGGAGGCTGTGCTCCAGAGTACTCATGGAGTGGTGGGGACTGAAAACTTTGGGGTCACTGCACCGCCTCCGTTAGGGCTTTTACTGGGGGCAGCACAAGAGCGATGTGGAGGACTTTTGCCGCCGCTGTGACAACTGCACAGCGAGAAAGGGCCCCCCAGGCCGCTCTCAAGCTCATCTCCAACAGTTCCAGTGGGGGCTCCCATGGAGAGGGTGGGAGTGGATGTAGTTGGGCCGTTCCCACCACAGACAGTGGAAACCGCTGGGTGCTTACGGTCATGGACTATTTCACAAAATGGCCCGAGGCCTATGCTCTGCCTGACCAGGAGGCAGAGACCATCGTCAACACCCTGACAGCGGGGTAGTTCAGCAGGTTTGGAGCTGCAGAGTCAATCTACAGCGACCAAGGCAGAAACTTTGAGTCCCGTGTGTTCGCCACCATGTGTGAGAGGCTGGGTATGCACAAGACCCGCACTACTCCTCTCCATCCTCAAAGTGATGGCCTTGTGGAGCGCTTCAACACAATGCTTGTACAGCAGCTGGCCATCGTCTCTTCCAAACACCAGCATGACTGGAACAAGCACCTGCCTATGGACCTCATGGCATGACGCTCCACTGTCCAAGACTCCACCTGCTGCACGCCTGCCCTCCTCATGCTGGGGAGAGAGATCCGCACCCCTGCGGAGATGGCGTTTGGTCGGCCCCTGGATAGCCCTCATGTTCCCCTGGGGCCAGAATATGCCCGGAGACTCCAGGACCGCCTGGAGACAGCCCACACCTTCACCAGAGAGCAGATGGAAGGCACTTTGTGGCTGGGGAGCTGGTCTGGGTCTATAGCCATCTGAGGAAAAAAAGGCAGATGCCCCAAGTTGGACAGTCACTGGGTGGGACCCTGCAGTGTCCTGGAGAGGGTAGGGGAAGTTGTTTACCAGGGAGTCCAGGCACCCACCCCCAGTTGCCGCAGACAAGGATCCAGACAGCCCACTCCCCCTGTCTCCCTCCCTGTGTTACCACGTTGCCAGCCAGAAAAGGTAGAGGAGAACACGTATCAAACGCTTGCTCTGGTAAACAGAAACAAGCGGTACCAAGGGAGGGGTTTCTGGAGACAATGTGGCCTACTGACTTTATTTTCTTGTGAATTTTGGACTTTTGGAACCGTTATAAGCTTTTATGACCCCATTCCCGAAAGCTAAGACTCTCCAGAACATGTATGCTGCGGCTTCTGTTCCCCTCTATAACGCTCACTTTTGATTACATTTTCATTCGTCAGCCGCCAATTGACAATACAAAAGAACAATAGTGACAAAATGTGCAACCTACGAATACTGTATTTATTTGTTTAATTTCAGAAATTGGCCATAGCCTGTGTTGCCATTTACTTTTTGAAAAATTGTTTCCGCCCGGTCTCGAACCGGGGACCTTTCGCGTGTTAGGCGAACGTGATAACCACTACACTACGGAAACTGAACACACCAAGCATGAATACTCAAATAGCCTACTCAGTATCAATAGTTTATGTGTATCAAGATTTACTTCATACTTTTTAGACCTTCAGTACTGTTGAAAGTATGGATTATGTCTCTTGCGCTTCGCGCAGTTCGAGCGTTAATAAAAACAAAGTCACGTCGATGGGTGACATGACAGCGTGGGAGGACCTGCCCCACGGTTCATATAAAACCGTATGTCAGAGCGCACTCTCTTATTTCTACTCACAAAGTTAGCTTAGCCGTATCGCGCAAATTGACTGCTCCGCATCTTCCCAGGTCCAGGTAGGGTAAACAAAATGTATTTGGCGGGTGCTGTCCAACTCCCGCCAGATTATAGTAACTCTCTACATTTACTGTGTATTGTGGTAGCTGTTGTAATTACCAGTCAACGACTGAGGACGTACAGAAAAGTCAATATTCTTATAAAAAATTCAGCATTTAATATAAAGACTATACATAAGATAACATTTAATGAAGAAAATAATTTAAAATGTATCATTTTATTCCTAATTATTATTGTTAAAGTTGATTGAGAAGCACTTGGGACATTGAAAAATGGCCTCTTCCACTGAAATAAAATGTACATTGAAGTCTATGTCATTATGCTTCAATTATCATGAAGGCATACACACAAGGATCATTTTGAAATTTTATCCAGTGTATATTTTTTTATATATAATTTTGAATGATTTATCTTGAGGACAAAAAAGAACACTTTTAGTGATATTGACCTGGCCACTAAAAGAGGGAAAGCCCATGAAACCAAGGTTGAAGGTTGATTCTTTATCCTCTAAGATAAAGCAGCTAAAAATGCTTTCGCGTTCCTTCAAGCCCCCTAAGTAAGGGGCCTTCTAGCACTGCCTCCAGCATGGGGGACGCAACAGAGGACTTTAGTGATCAGGCTAGAGCTTGACGACCCTCAAGCCACAGCCCCGGCAGTTAACCTGTTCTTTAAGAAGGCCCCGGCAGCTACACCATTCAGTGAGCCACCTTCACCGGCTGACCCGTGGGCTCTCGCCCACCCCAGCAAGGATAGGACGCAAAACATGGGCTGGACTATATGCCTAAGGTGGATGAATACATAGAAGTGCTGATGCTCTCCCCAGATGAAGCCTGCTGCCCCAGACCTCAGTGCAGGTCCACAGATGAGCTACTGTCACGGGCCTACGACACAACGGCCCGCATTGGGAACCCTCTCTCAGTGCTCATGCTAGCACAGAACAGGATGCTCCTGCCAGAGCACGCAGACCTGGACCTCTGCAACCTGAATGACGCATCTCTTCAAGTGTTTGCGTTCAGGAACAAAGAGCAAGGCCTGGTTGGTGGAGAGCTGCAGAGATGGTTGTCCTTATGAAAGGTTCTCCCATTTCCACAGAGTAACTCCAGAGTTCTATCAGAGTGACCATTGGGTTCTTGGTCACCTCCCTTACCAAGGCCCTTCTCCCCCGATTTCTCAGTTTAGCCGGGTGGCCAGCTGTCGGAAGAGTCTTGGTGTTTCCAAACTTCTTCCATTTAAGAACGATGGAGGCCATTGTGTTCTTGGGGACCTTCAATGCTGCAGAAATGATTTATTTGGTACCTTTCACCAGATTTGTGCCACGACACAATCCTGTCTCGGAGCTCTACGGACAAAGTTTGAGAGACTGTGGCTGGCTGATGGCGTGCTACAGCTGGCATCGAAGGAGTCGGCTACGGGAGAGGAGGCGGGTGGTGGTCCCAAAAGCATTGCGGGAGGCTGTGCTCCAGAGTACTCATGGAGTGGTGGGGACTGAAAACTTTGGGGTCACTGCACCGCCTCCGTTAGGGCTTTTACTGGGGGCAGCACAAGAGCGATGTGGAGGACTTTTGCCGCCGCTGTGACAACTGCACAGCGAGAAAGGGCCCCCCAGGCCGCTCTCAAGCTCATCTCCAACAGTTCCAGTGGGGGCTCCCATGGAGAGGGTGGGAGTGGATGTAGTTGGGCCGTTCCCCACCACAGACAGTGGAAACCGCTGGGTGCTTACGGTCATGGACTATTTCACAAAATGGCCCGAGGCCTATGCTCTGCCTGACCAGGAGGCAGAGACCATCGTCAACACCCTGACAGCGGGGTAGTTCAGCAGGTTTGGAGCTGCAGAGTCAATCTACAGCGACCAAGGCAGAAACTTTGAGTCCCGTGTGTTCGCCACCATGTGTGAGAGGCTGGGTATGCACAAGACCCGCACTACTCCTCTCCATCCTCAAAGTGATGGCCTTGTGGAGCGCTTCAACACAATGCTTGTACAGCAGCTGGCCATCGTCTCTTCCAAACACCAGCATGACTGGAACAAGCACCTGCCTATGGACCTCATGGCATGACGCTCCACTGTCCAAGACTCCACCTGCTGCACGCCTGCCCTCCTCATGCTGGGGAGAGAGATCCGCACCCCTGCGGAGATGGCGTTTGGTCGGCCCCTGGATAGCCCTCATGTTCCCCTGGGGCCAGAATATGCCCGGAGACTCCAGGACCGCCTGGAGACAGCCCACACCTTCACCAGAGAGCAGATGGAAGGCACTTTGTGGCTGGGGAGCTGGTCTGGGTCTATAGCCATCTGAGGAAAAAAAGGCAGATGCCCCAAGTTGGACAGTCACTGGGTGGGACCCTGCAGTGTCCTGGAGAGGGTAGGGGAAGTTGTTTACCAGGGAGTCCAGGCACCCACCCCCAGTTGCCGCAGACAAGGATCCAGACAGCCCACTCCCCCTGTCTCCCTCCCTGTGTTACCACGTTGCCAGCCAGAAAAGGTAGAGGAGAACACGTATCAAACGCTTGCTCTGGTAAACAGAAACAAGCGGTACCAAGGGAGGGGTTTCTGGAGACAATGTGGCCTACTGACTTTATTTTCTTGTGAATTTTGGACTTTTGGAACCGTTATAAGCTTTTATGACCCCATTCCCGAAAGCTAAGACTCTCCAGAACATGTATGCTGCGGCTTCTGTTCCCCTCTATAACGCTCACTTTTGATTACATTTTCATTCGTCAGCCGCCAATTGACAATACAAAAGAACAATAGTGACAAAATGTGCAACCTACGAATACTGTATTTATTTGTTTAATTTCAGAAATTGGCCATAGCCTGTGTTGCCATTTACTTTTTGAAAAATTGTTTCCGCCCGGTCTCGAACCGGGGACCTTTCGCGTGTTAGGCGAACGTGATAACCACTACACTACGGAAACTGAACACACCAAGCATGAATACTCAAATAGCCTACTCAGTATCAATAGTTTATGTGTATCAAGATTTACTTCATACTTTTTAGACCTTCAGTACTGTTGAAAGTATGGATTATGTCTCTTGCGCTTCGCGCAGTTCGAGCGTTAATAAAAACAAAGTCACGTCGATGGGTGACATGACAGCGTGGGAGGACCTGCCCCACGGTTCATATAAAACCGTATGTCAGAGCGCACTCTCTTATTTCTACTCACAAAGTTAGCTTAGCCGTATCGCGCAAATTGACTGCTCCGCATCTTCCCAGGTCCAGGTAGGGTAAACAAAATGTATTTGGCGGGTGCTGTCCAACTCCCGCCAGATTATAGTAACTCTCTACATTTACTGTGTATTGTGGTAGCTGTTGTAATTACCAGTCAACGACTGAGGACGTACAGAAAAGTCAATATTCTTATAAAAAATTCAGCATTTAATATAAAGACTATACATAAGATAACATTTAATGAAGAAAATAATTTAAAATGTATCATTTTATTCCTAATTATTATTGTTAAAGTTGATTGAGAAGCACTTGGGACATTGAAAAATGGCCTCTTCCACTGAAATAAAATGTACATTGAAGTCTATGTCATTATGCTTCAATTATCATGAAGGCATACACACAAGGATCATTTTGAAATTTTATCCAGTGTATATTTTTTTATATATAATTTTGAATGATTTATCTTGAGGACAAAAAAAGAACACTTTTAGTGATATTGACCTGGCCACTAAAAGAGGGAAAGCCCATGAAACCAAGGTTGAAGGTTGATTCTTTATCCTCTAAGATAAAGCAGCTAAAAATGCTTTCGCGTTCCTTCAAGCCCCCTAAGTAAGGGGCCTTCTAGCACTGCCTCCAGCATGGGGGACGCAACAGAGGACTTTAGTGATCAGGCTAGAGCTTGACGACCCTCAAGCCACAGCCCCGGCAGTTAACCTGTTCTTTAAGAAGGCCCCGGCAGCTACACCATTCAGTGAGCCACCTTCACCGGCTGACCCGTGGGCTCTCGCCCACCCCAGCAAGGATAGGACGCAAAACATGGGCTGGACTATATGCCTAAGGTGGATGAATACATAGAAGTGCTGATGCTCTCCCCAGATGAAGCCTGCTGCCCCAGACCTCAGTGCAGGTCCACAGATGAGCTACTGTCACGGGCCTACGACACAACGGCCCGCATTGGGAACCCTCTCTCAGTGCTCATGCTAGCACAGAACAGGATGCTCCTGCCAGAGCACGCAGACCTGGACCTCTGCAACCTGAATGACGCATCTCTTCAAGTGTTTGCGTTCAGGAACAAAGAGCAAGGCCTGGTTGGTGGAGAGCTGCAGAGATGGTTGTCCTTATGAAAGGTTCTCCCATTTCCACAGAGTAACTCCAGAGTTCTATCAGAGTGACCATTGGGTTCTTGGTCACCTCCCTTACCAAGGCCCTTCTCCCCCGATTTCTCAGTTTAGCCGGGTGGCCAGCTGTCGGAAGAGTCTTGGTGTTTCCAAACTTCTTCCATTTAAGAACGATGGAGGCCATTGTGTTCTTGGGGACCTTCAATGCTGCAGAAATGATTTATTTGGTACCTTTCACCAGATTTGTGCCACGACACAATCCTGTCTCGGAGCTCTACGGACAAAGTTTGAGAGACTGTGGCTGGCTGATGGCGTGCTACAGCTGGCATCGAAGGAGTCGGCTACGGGAGAGGAGGCGGGTGGTGGTCCCAAAAGCATTGCGGGAGGCTGTGCTCCAGAGTACTCATGGAGTGGTGGGGACTGAAAACTTTGGGGTCACTGCACCGCCTCCGTTAGGGCTTTTACTGGGGGCAGCACAAGAGCGATGTGGAGGACTTTTGCCGCCGCTGTGACAACTGCACAGCGAGAAAGGGCCCCCCAGGCCGCTCTCAAGCTCATCTCCAACAGTTCCAGTGGGGGCTCCCATGGAGAGGGTGGGAGTGGATGTAGTTGGGCCGTTCCCCACCACAGACAGTGGAAACCGCTGGGTGCTTACGGTCATGGACTATTTCACAAAATGGCCCGAGGCCTATGCTCTGCCTGACCAGGAGGCAGAGACCATCGTCAACACCCTGACAGCGGGGTAGTTCAGCAGGTTTGGAGCTGCAGAGTCAATCTACAGCGACCAAGGCAGAAACTTTGAGTCCCGTGTGTTCGCCACCATGTGTGAGAGGCTGGGTATGCACAAGACCCGCACTACTCCTCTCCATCCTCAAAGTGATGGCCTTGTGGAGCGCTTCAACACAATGCTTGTACAGCAGCTGGCCATCGTCTCTTCCAAACACCAGCATGACTGGAACAAGCACCTGCCTATGGACCTCATGGCATGACGCTCCACTGTCCAAGACTCCACCTGCTGCACGCCTGCCCTCCTCATGCTGGGGAGAGAGATCCGCACCCCTGCGGAGATGGCGTTTGGTCGGCCCCTGGATAGCCCTCATGTTCCCCTGGGGCCAGAATATGCCCGGAGACTCCAGGACCGCCTGGAGACAGCCCACACCTTCACCAGAGAGCAGATGGAAGGCACTTTGTGGCTGGGGAGCTGGTCTGGGTCTATAGCCATCTGAGGAAAAAAAGGCAGATGCCCCAAGTTGGACAGTCACTGGGTGGGACCCTGCAGTGTCCTGGAGAGGGTAGGGGAAGTTGTTTACCAGGGAGTCCAGGCACCCACCCCCAGTTGCCGCAGACAAGGATCCAGACAGCCCACTCCCCCTGTCTCCCTCCCTGTGTTACCACGTTGCCAGCCAGAAAAGGTAGAGGAGAACACGTATCAAACGCTTGCTCTGGTAAACAGAAACAAGCGGTACCAAGGGAGGGGTTTCTGGAGACAATGTGGCCTACTGACTTTATTTTCTTGTGAATTTTGGACTTTTGGAACCGTTATAAGCTTTTATGACCCCATTCCCGAAAGCTAAGACTCTCCAGAACATGTATGCTGCGGCTTCTGTTCCCCTCTATAACGCTCACTTTTGATTACATTTTCATTCGTCAGCCGCCAATTGACAATACAAAAGAACAATAGTGACAAAATGTGCAACCTACGAATACTGTATTTATTTGTTTAATTTCAGAAATTGGCCATAGCCTGTGTTGCCATTTACTTTTTGAAAAATTGTTTCCGCCCGGTCTCGAACCGGGGACCTTTCGCGTGTTAGGCGAACGTGATAACCACTACACTACGGAAACTGAACACACCAAGCATGAATACTCAAATAGCCTACTCAGTATCAATAGTTTATGTGTATCAAGATTTACTTCATACTTTTTAGACCTTCAGTACTGTTGAAAGTATGGATTATGTCTCTTGCGCTTCGCGCAGTTCGAGCGTTAATAAAAACAAAGTCACGTCGATGGGTGACATGACAGCGTGGGAGGACCTGCCCCACGGTTCATATAAAACCGTATGTCAGAGCGCACTCTCTTATTTCTACTCACAAAGTTAGCTTAGCCGTATCGCGCAAATTGACTGCTCCGCATCTTCCCAGGTCCAGGTAGGGTAAACAAAATGTATTTGGCGGGTGCTGTCCAACTCCCGCCAGATTATAGTAACTCTCTACATTTACTGTGTATTGTGGTAGCTGTTGTAATTACCAGTAAACGACTGAGGACGTACAGAAAAGTCAATATTCTTATAAAAAATTCAGCATTTAATATAAAGACTATACATAAGATAACATTTAATGAAGAAAATAATTTAAAATGTATCATTTTATTCCTAATTATTATTGTTAAAGTTGATTGAGAAGCACTTGGGACATTGAAAAATGGCCTCTTCCACTGAAATAAAATGTACATTGAAGTCTATGTCATTATGCTTCAATTATCATGAAGGCATACACACAAGGATCATTTTGAAATTTTATCCAGTGTATATTTTTTTATATATAATTTTGAATGATTTATCTTGAGGACAAAAAAAGAACACTTTTAGTAATATTGACCTGGCCACCAAAAGAGGGGAAAGCCCATGAAACCAAGGTTGAAGGTTGATTCTTTATCCTCTAAGATAAAGCAGCTAAAAATGCTTTCGCGTTCCTTCAAGCCCCCTAAGTAAGGGGCCTTCTAGCACTGCCTCCAGCATGGGGGACGCAACAGAGGACTTTAGTGATCAGGCTAGAGCTTGACGACCCTCAAGCCACAGCCCCGGCAGTTAACCTGTTCTTTAAGAAGGCCCCGGCAGCTACACCATTCAGTGAGCCACCTTCACCGGCTGACCCGTGGGCTCTCGCCCACCCCAGCAAGGATAGGACGCAAAACATGGGCTGGACTATATGCCTAAGGTGGATGAATACATAGAAGTGCTGATGCTCTCCCCAGATGAAGCCTGCTGCCCCAGACCTCAGTGCAGGTCCACAGATGAGCTACTGTCACGGGCCTACGACACAACGGCCCGCATTGGGAACCCTCTCTCAGTGCTCATGCTAGCACAGAACAGGATGCTCCTGCCAGAGCACGCAGACCTGGACCTCTGCAACCTGAATGACGCATCTCTTCAAGTGTTTGCGTTCAGGAACAAAGAGCAAGGCCTGGTTGGTGGAGAGCTGCAGAGATGGTTGTCCTTATGAAAGGTTCTCCCATTTCCACAGAGTAACTCCAGAGTTCTATCAGAGTGACCATTGGGTTCTTGGTCACCTCCCTTACCAAGGCCCTTCTCCCCCGATTTCTCAGTTTAGCCGGGTGGCCAGCTGTCGGAAGAGTCTTGGTGTTTCCAAACTTCTTCCATTTAAGAACGATGGAGGCCATTGTGTTCTTGGGGACCTTCAATGCTGCAGAAATGATTTATTTGGTACCTTTCACCAGATTTGTGCCACGACACAATCCTGTCTCGGAGCTCTACGGACAAAGTTTGAGAGACTGTGGCTGGCTGATGGCGTGCTACAGCTGGCATCGAAGGAGTCGGCTACGGGAGAGGAGGCGGGTGGTGGTCCCAAAAGCATTGCGGGAGGCTGTGCTCCAGAGTACTCATGGAGTGGTGGGGACTGAAAACTTTGGGGTCACTGCACCGCCTCCGTTAGGGCTTTTACTGGGGGCAGCACAAGAGCGATGTGGAGGACTTTTGCCGCCGCTGTGACAACTGCACAGCGAGAAAGGGCCCCCCAGGCCGCTCTCAAGCTCATCTCCAACAGTTCCAGTGGGGGCTCCCATGGAGAGGGTGGGAGTGGATGTAGTTGGGCCGTTCCCCACCACAGACAGTGGAAACCGCTGGGTGCTTACGGTCATGGACTATTTCACAAAATGGCCCGAGGCCTATGCTCTGCCTGACCAGGAGGCAGAGACCATCGTCAACACCCTGACAGCGGGGTAGTTCAGCAGGTTTGGAGCTGCAGAGTCAATCTACAGCGACCAAGGCAGAAACTTTGAGTCCCGTGTGTTCGCCACCATGTGTGAGAGGCTGGGTATGCACAAGACCCGCACTACTCCTCTCCATCCTCAAAGTGATGGCCTTGTGGAGCGCTTCAACACAATGCTTGTACAGCAGCTGGCCATCGTCTCTTCCAAACACCAGCATGACTGGAACAAGCACCTGCCTATGGACCTCATGGCATGACGCTCCACTGTCCAAGACTCCACCTGCTGCACGCCTGCCCTCCTCATGCTGGGGGAGAGATCCGCACCCCTGCGGAGATGGCGTTTGGTCGGCCCCTGGATAGCCCTCATGTTCCCCTGGGGCCAGAATATGCCCGGAGACTCCAGGACCGCCTGGAGACAGCCCACACCTTCACCAGAGAGCAGATGGAAGGCACTTTGTGGCTGGGGAGCTGGTCTGGGTCTATAGCCATCTGAGGAAAAAAAGGCAGATGCCCCAAGTTGGACAGTCACTGGGTGGGACCCTGCAGTGTCCTGGAGAGGGTAGGGGAAGTTGTTTACCAGGGAGTCCAGGCACCCACCCCCAGTTGCCGCAGACAAGGATCCAGACAGCCCACTCCCCCTGTCTCCCTCCCTGTGTTACCACGTTGCCAGCCAGAAAAGGTAGAGGAGAACACGTATCAAACGCTTGCTCTGGTAAACAGAAACAAGCGGTACCAAGGGAGGGGTTTCTGGAGACAATGTGGCCTACTGACTTTATTTTCTTGTGAATTTTGGACTTTTGGAACCGTTATAAGCTTTTATGACCCCATTCCCGAAAGCTAAGACTCTCCAGAACATGTATGCTGCGGCTTCTGTTCCCCTCTATAACGCTCACTTTTGATTACATTTTCATTCGTCAGCCGCCAATTGACAATACAAAAGAACAATAGTGACAAAATGTGCAACCTACGAATACTGTATTTATTTGTTTAATTTCAGACATTGGCCATAGCCTGTGTTGCCATTAACTTTTTGAAAAATTGTTTCCGCCCGGTCTCGAACCGGGGACCTTTCGCGTGTTAGGCGAACGTGATAACCACTACACTACGGAAACTGAACAAACCAAGCATGAACACTCAAATAGCCTACTCAGTATCAATAGTTTATGTGTATCAAGATTTACTTCATACCTTTTAGACCTTCAGTACTGTTGAAAGTATGGATTATGTCTCTTGCGCTTCGCGCAGTTCGAGCGTTAATAAAAACAAAGTCACGTCGATGGGTGACATGACAGCGTGGGAGGACCTGCCCCACGGTTCATATAAAACCGTATGTCAGAGCGCACTCTCTTATTTCTACTCACAAAGTTAGCTTAGCCGTATCGCGCAAATTGACTGCTCCGCATCTTCCCAGGTCCAGGTAGGGTAAACAAAATGTATTTGGCGGGTGCTGTCCAACTCCCGCCAGATTATAGTAACTCTTTACATTTACTGTGTATTGTGGTAGCTGTTGTAATTACCAGTCAACGACTGAGGACGTACAGAAAAGTCAATATTCTTATAAAAAATTCAGCATTTAATATAAAGACTATACATAAGATAACATTTAATGAAGAAAATAATTTAAAATGTATCATTTTATTCCTAATTATTATTGTTAAAGTTGATTGAGAAGCACTTGGGACATTGAAAAATGGCCTCTTCCACTGAAATAAAATGTACATTGAAGTCTATGTCATTATGCTTCAATTATCATGAAGGCATACACACAAGGATCATTTTGAAATTTTATCCAGTGTATATTTTTTTATATATAATTTTGAATGATTTATCTTGAGGACAAAAAAAGAACACTTTTAGTGATATTGACCTGGCCACTAAAAGAGGGAAAGCCCATGAAACCAAGGTTGAAGGTTGATTCTTTATCCTCTAAGATAAAGCAGCTAAAAATGCTTTTGCGTTCCTTCAAGCCCCCTAAGTAAGGGGCCTTCTAGCACTGCCTCCAGCATGGGGGACGCAACAGAGGACTTTAGTGACCAGGCTAGAGCTTGACGACCCTCAAGCCACAGCCCCGGCAGTTAACCTGTTCTTTAAGAAGGCCCCGGCAGCTACACCATTCAGTGAGCCACCTTCACCGGCTGACTCGTGGGCTCTCGCCCACCCCAGCAAGGATAGGACGCAAAACATGGGCTGGACTATATGCCTAAGGTGGATGAATACATAGAAGTGCTGATGCTCTCCCCAGATGAAGCCTGCTGCCCCAGACCTCAGTGCAGGTCCACAGATGAGCTACTGTCACGGGCCTACGACACAACGGCCCGCATTGGGAACCCTCTCTCAGTGCTCATGCTAGCACAGAACAGGATGCTCCTGCCAGAGCACGCAGACCTGAACCTCTGCAACCTGAATGACGCATCTCTTCAAGCGTTTGCGTTCAGGAACAAAGAGCAAGGCCTGGTTGGTGGAGAGCTGCAGAGATGGTTGTCCTTATGAAAGGTTCTCCCATTTCCACAGAGTAACTCCAGAGCTCTATCAGAGTGACCATTGGGTTCTTGGTCACCTCCCTTACCAAGGCCCTTCTCCCCCGATTTCTCAGTTTAGCCGGGTGGCCAGCTGTCGGAAGAGTCTTGGTGTTTCCAAACTTCTTCCATTTAAGAACGATGGAGGCCATTGTGTTCTTGGGGACCTTCAATGCTGCAGAAATGATTTATTTGGTACCTTTCACCAGATTTGTGCCACGACACATTCCTGTCTCGGAGCTCTACGGACAAAGTTTGAGAGACTGTGGCTGGCTGATGGCGTGCTACAGCTGACATCGAAGGAGTCGGCTACGGGAGAGGAGGCAGGTGGTGGTCCCAAAAGCATTGCGGGAGGCTGTGCTCCAGAGTACTCATGGAGTGGTGGGGACTGAAAACTTTGGGGTCACTGCACCGCCTCCGTTAGGGCTTTTACTGGGGGCAGCACAAGAGTGATGTGGAGGACTTTTGCCGCCGCTGTGACAACTGCACAGCGAGAAAGGTCCCCCCAGGCCGCTCTCAAGCTCATCTCCAACAGTTCCAGTGGGGGCTCCCATGGAGAGGGTGGGAGTGGATGTAGTTGGGCCGTTCCCCACCACAGACAGTGGAAACCGCTGGGTGCTTACGGTCATGGACTATTTCACAAAATGGCCCGAGGCCTATGCTCTGCCTGACCAGGAGGCAGAGACCATCGTCAACACCCTGACAGCGGGGTAGTTCAGCAGGTTTGGAGCTGCAGAGTCAATCTACAGCGACCAAGGCAGAAACTTTGAGTCCCGTGTGTTCGCCACCATGTGTGAGAGGCTGGGTATGCACAAGACCCGCACTACTCCTCTCCATCCTCAAAGTGATGGCCTTGTGGAGCGCTTCAACACAATGCTTGTACAGCAGCTGGCCATCGTCTCTTCCAAACACCAGCATGACTGGAACAAGCACCTGCCTATGGACCTCATGGCATGACGCTCCACTGTCCAAGACTCCACCTGCTGCACGCCTGCCCTCCTCATGCTGGGGAGAGAGATCCGCACCCCTGCGGAGATGGCGTTTGGTCGGCCCCTGGATAGCCCTCATGTTCCCCTGGGGCCAGAATATGCCCGGAGACTCCAGGACCGCCTGGAGACAGCCCACACCTTCACCAGAGAGCAGATGGAAGGCACTTTGTGGCTGGGGAGCTGGTCTGCGTCTATAGCCATCTGAGGAAAAAAAGGCAGATGCCCCAAGTTGGACAGTCACTGGGTGGGACCCTGCAGTGTCCTGGAGAGGGTAGGGGAAGTTGTTTACCAGGGAGTCCAGGCACCCACCCCCAGTTGCCGCAGACAAGGATCCAGACAGCCCACTCCCCTGTCTCCCTCCCTGTGTTACCACGTTGCCAGCCAGAAAAGGTAGAGGAGAACACGTATCAAACGCTTGCTCTGGTAAACAGAAACAAGCGGTACCAAGGGAGGGGTTTCTGGAGACAATGTGGCCTATTGACTTTATTTTCTTGTGAATTTTGGACTTTTGGAACCGTTATAAGCTTTTATGACCCCATTCCCGAAAGCTAAGACTCTCCAGAACATGTATGCTGCGGCTTCTGTTCCCCTCTATAACGCTCACTTTTGATTACATTTTCATTCGTCAGCCGCCAATTGACAATACAAAAGAACAATAGTGACAAAATGTGCAACCTACGAATACTGTATTTATTTGTTTAATTTCAGACATTGGCCATAGCCTGTGTTGCCATTTACTTTTTGAAAAATTGTTTCCGCCCGGTCTCGAACCGGGGACCTTTCGCGTGTTAGGCAAACGTGATAACCACTACACTACGGAAACTGAACACACCAAGCATGAATACTCAAATAGCCTACTCAGTATCAATAGTTTATGTGTATCAAGATTTACTTCATACCTTTTAGACCTTCAGTACTGTTGAAAGTATGGATTATGTCTCTTGGGCTTCGCGCAGTTCGAGCGTTAATAAAAACAAAGTCACGTCGATGGGTGACATGACAGCGTGGGAGGACCTGCCCCACGGTTCATATAAAACCGTATGTCAGAGCGCACTCTCTTATTTCTACTCACAAAGTTAGCTTAGCCGTATCGCGCAAATTGACTGCTCCGCATCTTCCCAGGTCCAGGTAGGGTAAACAAAATGTATTTGGCGGGTGCTGTCCAACTCCCGCCAGATTATAGTAACTCTCTACATTTACTGTGTATTGTGGTAGCTGTTGTAATTACATTTACATTTACATTTAAGTCATTTAGCAGACGCTCTTATCCAGAGCGACTTACAAATTGGTGCATTCACCTTATGACATCCAGTGGAACAACCACTTTACAATAGTGCATCTAAATATTTTAAGGGGGGGGGGGGTGAGAAGGATTACTTTATCCTATCCTAGGTATTCCTTAAAGAGGTGGGGTTTCAGGTGTCTCCGGAAGGTGGTGATTGACTCCGCTGTCCTGGCGTCATGAGGGAGTTTGTTCCACCATTGGGGAGCCAGAGCAGCGAACAGTTTTGACTGAGCTGAGCGGGAACTGTACTTCCTCAGTGGTAGGGAGGCGAGCAGGCCAGAGGTGGATGAACGCAGTGCCCTTATTTGGGTGTAGGGCCTGATCAGAGCCTGGAGGTACTGAGGTGCCGTTCCCCTCACAGCTCCGTAGGCAAGCACCATGGTCTTGTAGCGGATGCGAGCTTCAACTGGAAGCCAGTGGAGAGAGCGGAGGAGCGGGGTGACGTGAGAGAACTTGGGAAGGTTGAACACTAGACGGGCTGCGGCGTTCTGGATGAGTTGTAGGGGTTTAATGGCACAGGCAGGGAGCCCAGCCAACAGCGAGTTGCAGTAATCCAGACGGGAGATGACAAGTGCCTGGATTAGGACCTGCGCCGCTTCCTGTGTGAGGCAGGGTCGTACTCTGCGGATGTTGTAGAGCATGAACCTACAGGAACGGGCCACCGCCTTGATGTTAGTTGAGAACGACAGTTTGTTGTCCAGGATCACGCCAAGGTTCTTAGCGCTCTGGGAGGAGGACACAATGGAGTTGTCAACCGTGATGGCGAGATCATGGAACGGGCAGTCCTTCCCCGGGAGGAAGAGCAGCTCCGTCTTGCCGAAGTTCAGCTTGAGGTGGTGATCCGTCATCCACACTGATATGTCTGCCAGACATGCAGAGATGCGATTCGCCACCTGGTCATCAGAAGGGGGAAAGGAGAAGATTAATTGTGTGTCGTCTGCATAGCAATGATAGGAGAGACCATGTGAGGTTATGACAGAGCCAAGTGACTTGGTGTATAGCGAGAATAGGAGAGGGCCTAGAACAGAGCCCTGGGGGACACCAGTGGTGAGAGCGCGTGGTGAGGAGACAGATTCTCGCCACGCCACCTGGTAGGAGCGACCTGTCAGGTAGGACGCAATCCAAGCGTGGGCCGCGCCGGAGATGCCCAACTCGGAGAGGGTGGAGAGGAGGATCTGATGGTTCACAGTATCGAAGGCAGCCGATAGGTCTAGAAGGATGAGAGCAGAGGAGAGAGAGTTAGCTTTAGCAGTGCGGAGCGCCTCCGTGATACAGAGAAGAGCAGTCTCAGTTGAATGACTAGTCTTGAAACCTGACTGATTTGGATCAAGAAGGTCATTCTGAGAGAGATAGCGGGAGAGCTGACCAAGGACGGCACGTTCAAGAGTTTTGGAGAGAAAAGAAAGAAGGGATACTGGTCTGTAGTTGTTGACATCGGAGGGATCGAGTGTAGGTTTTTTCAGAAGGGGTGCAACTCTCGCTCTCTTGAAGACGGAAGGGACGTAGCCAGCGGTCAGGGATAAGTTGATGAGCGAGGTGAGGTAAGGGAGAAGGTCTCCGGAAATGGTCTGGAGAAGAGAGGAGGGGATAGGGTCGAGCGGGCAGGTTGTTGGGCGGCCGGCCGTCACAAGACGCGAGATTTCATCTGGAGAGAGAGGGAGAAAGAGGTCAGAGCACAGGGTAGGGCAGTGTGAGCAGAACCAGCGGTGTTGTTTGACTTAGCAAACGAGGATCGGATGTCGTCGATCTTCTTTTCAAAATGGTTGACGAAGTCATCTGCAGAGAGGGAGGAGGGGGAGGGGGAGGAGGATTCAGGAGGGAGGAGAATGTGGCAAAGAGCTTCCTAGGGTTAGAGGCAGATGCTTGGAATTTAGAGTGGTAGAAAGTGGCTTTAGCAGCAGAGACAGAGGAGGAAAATGTAGAGAGGAGGGAGTGAAAGGATGCCAGGTCCGCAGGGAGGCGAGTTTTCCTCCATTTCCGCTCGGCCTTCCGGAGCCCTGTTCTGTGAGCTCGCATTGAGTCGTCAAGCCACGGAGCGGGAGGGGAGGACCGAGCCGGCCTGGAAGATAGGGGACATAGAGAGTCAAAGGATGCAGAAAGGGAGGAGAGGAGGGTTGAGGAGGCAGAATCAGGAGATAGGTTGGAGAAGGTTTGAGAGCAGAGGGAAGAGATGATAGGATGGAAGAGGAGAGAGTAGCGGGGGAGAGAGAGCGAAGGTTGGGACGGCGCGATACCATCCGAGTAGGGGCAGTGTGGGAAGTGTTGGATGAGAGCGAGAGGGAAAAGGATACAAGGTAGTGGTCGGAGACTTGGAGGGGAGTTGCAATGAGGTTAGTGGAAGAACAGCATCTAGTAAAGATGAGGTCGAGCGTATTGCCTGCCTTGTGAGTAGGGGGGGAAGGTGAGAGGGTGAGGTCAAAAAAGGAGAGGAGAGGAGTGGAAAGAAGGAGGCAGAGAGGAATGAGTCAAAGGTAGACGTGGGGAGGTTAAAGTCGCCCAGAACTGTGAGAGGTGAGCCGTCCTCAGGAAAGGAGCTTATCAAGGCATCAAGCTCATTGATGAACTCTCCGAGGGGACCTGGAGGGCGATAAATGATAAGGATGTTAAGCTTGAAAGGGCTGGTAACTGTGACAGCATGAAATTCAAAGGAGGCGATAGACAGATGGGTAAGGGGAGAAAGAGAGAATGACCACATGGGAGAGATAAGGATCCCTATGCCACCACCCCGCTGACCAGAAGCTCTCGGGGTGTGCGAGAACACGTGGGCGGACGAAGAGAGAGCAGTAGGAGTAGCAGTGTTATCTGTGGTGATCCATGTTTCTGTCAGTGCCAAGAAGTCGAGGGACTGGAGGGAGGCATAGGCTGAGATGAACTCTGCCTTGTTGGCTGCAGATCGGCAGTTCCAGAGGCTACCGGAGACCTGGAACTCCACGTGGGTCGTGCGCGCTGGGACCACCAGATTAGGGTGGCAGCGGCCACGCGGTGTGGAGCGTTTGTATGGTCTGTGCAGAGAGGAGAGAACAGGGATAGACAGACACATAGTTGACAGGCTACAGAAGAGGCTACGCTAATGCAAGGAGATTGGAATGACAAGTGGACTACACGTCTCGAATGTTCAGAAAGTTAAGCTTACGTAGCAAGAATCTTATTGACTAAAATTATTAAAAATGATACAGTACTGCTGAAGTAGGCTAGCTGGCAGTGGCTGCGTTGTTGACTTTGTAGGCTAGCTGACAGTGGCTGCGTTGTTGACACTACACTAATCAAGTCGTTCCGTTGAGTGTAGTAGTTTCTACAGTGCTGCTATTCGGGGCTAGCTGGCTAGCTAGCAGTGTTGATTACGTTACGTTGCGTTAAAAGAATGACAATAGCTGGCTAGCTAACCTAGAAAATCGCTCTAGACTACACAATTATCTTTGATACACAGACGGCTATGTAGCTAGCTATGTAGCTAGCTACGATCAAACAAATCAAACCGTTGTGCTGTAATGAAATGAAATGAAAAATGTGATACTACCTGTGGAGCGAAGCGGAATGCGACCGGGTTGTTGAGTGCGGAAGTTCTATTCAGTAGACGTTGGCTAGCTGTTGGCTAGCTAGCAGTGTCTCCTACGTTAAGGACGACAAATAGCTGGCTAGCTAACCTCGGTAAATTAAGATAATCACTCTAAGACTACACGCTCTAAACTACACAATTATCTTGGATACGAAGACAGCAAAGACAACTATGTAGCTAGCTAACACTACACTAATCAAGTCGTTCAGTTGAGTGTAATAGTTTCTACAGTGCTGCTATTCGGTAGACGGTGGACGTTTGCTAGCTGGCTAGCTGCTGGGCAGATAGCAGTGTAGACTACGTTAGGACGACGAAATACGAAGTTGCAATAGAAGTGCTGACTGTTTCACTTTGTTGTCCTCTTTCTTTTCCTTTTTCTTTTTTCCTTTTTCTTCTGTCCTTCTTTTGTCCTTATTTTGTCTTCCTTTCTTCTGTTAACTAGATATTTTTTGTTAATTAGTCAACGACTGAGGACGTACAGAAAAGTCAATATTCTTATAAAAAATTCAGCATTTAATATAAAGACTATACATAAGATAACATTTAATGAAGAAAATAATTTAAAATGTATCATTTTATTCCTAATTATTATTGTTAAAGTTGATTGAGAAGCACTTGGGACATTGAAAAATGGCCTCTTCCACTGAAATAAAATGTACATTGAAGTCTATGTCATTATGCTTCAATTATCATGAAGGCATACACACAAGGATCATTTTGAAATTTTGGTTGTCCTTATGAAAGGTTCTCCCATTTCCACAGAGTAACTCCAGAGCTCTATCAGAGTGACCATTGGGTTCTTGGTCACCTCCCTTACCAAGGCCCTTCTCCCCCGATCTCTCAGTTTAGCCGGGTGGCCAGCTGTCGGAAGAGTCTTGGTGTTTCCAAACTTCTTCCATTTAAGAACGATGGAGGCCATTGTGTTCTTGGGGACCTTCAATGCTGCAGAAATGATTTATTTGGTACCTTTCACCAGATTTGTGCCACGACACAATCCTGTCTCGGAGCTCTACGGACTATTTTGTCAACCTCGTGGCTTGGTTTTTGCTCTGACATGCACTGTCAACTGTGGGACATTCTATAGACAAGTGTGTGCCTTTCCAAATCCTGTCCAATCAATTGAATTTACAACAGGTGGACTCCAATCAAGTTGTAGAAACATCTCAAGGATGACCAATGGAAACAGGATGCACCTGAACTCAATTTCGAGTCTCATAGCAAAGATCTGAATACCTTACACGTACAGTTGAAGTCTGAAGTTTACATACACCTCAGCCAAATACATTTAAAGTCAGTTTTTCATAATTCCTGATATTTAATCCTAGTAAAAATATCCCTGTCTTAGGTCAGTTAGACATTTTTAAAATGAAGTGGTGATCCTGTCTTTTTATATGGTGGTTTTGGAGCAGTGGCTTCTTCCTTGCTGAGCAGCCTTTCAGGTTATGTCGATATAGGACTCGTTTTACTGTGGATATAGATACTTTTGTACCGGTTTCCTCCAGCATCTTCACAAGATCCTTTGCTGTTGTTCTGGGATTGATTTGCACTTTTCGCACAAAACTATCTCTAGGAGACAGAACGTGTCTCCTTCCTGAGCGGTATGACGGCTACGTGGTCCCATGGTGTTTATACTTCCGTACTATTGTTTGTACAGATGAACATGGTACCTTCAGACGTTTGAAAATTGCTCCCAATGATGAACCAGACTTGTGGAGGTCTACAAAATTGTCCTGGGGTCTTGGCAGATTGTTTTTGATTTTCCCATGTTTTTCAAACAAAGAGGCACTAAGTTTGAAGGTAAGCCTTGTAATACATCCACATGTACACCTCCAATTGACTCAAATGATGTCAATTAGCCTGTCAGAAGCTTCTAAAGCCATGACATCATTTTCTGGAATTTTCCAAGCTGTTTAAAGGCACAGTCATCTTAGGGTATGTAAACTTCTGACCCACTGGAATTGTGATACAGTGAATTATAAGTGAAATAATCCATCTGTAAACAATTGTTGGAAAAATTACTTGTGTCATGCACAAAGTAGATGTCCTAAGCGAATTGCCACAACTATAGTTTGTTAACAAAAAATGTGTGGAGTGGTTGAAAAACAAATGTTAATGACTCCAACCTAAGTGTATCTTCCGATCTTCCGACAACTGTAACAAAAATGTGGAAATAGTGAAGGGGTCTGAATACAGTGGTTCCTCCTTTAAAGGTTTTGTGATACTGCAGCACACCTTGCTGGCTGTGGCAGCATTCTATGACACGTTATTTTATTGTCAGCCATTTTTTCATTAATGCAAGTCAGTGCTAGTTTGATCACCAGAGGGCAAATTTGAGAAGCATTTGATAGTCTCCCATATTGGCATTAGAATTTAAAACCTTTTTTGTAATACATAGTACATGGGATTGATTAAGAAATTTGGCTTAATTAATTTGATTAATATTATGGTGTTCCTATTCCAAGGAAAAACAAAACCCTTAGGGTTTCAGTCAGGATGGAAAGTATTGCTGTACAACGTGATAGTCGGGGGTAGGCTACAGCAGATTGGAGAATTCTAAATTAATATCTAAGGGACATAACATTTCCATACCCTAATTGTAATGTAACCAATACTAATTTCTTCTACAGGAAGACCTACAGTATATCTAAAAATATTTTATTCGATGACGTGACTCTCCACCAATAATTACATTTAGAGGATTGGAGGATTCTAAATGAATATCTAAGGGGCATTTTCCGTTAGGATCTGTGAGAATATCTAAGGTGCTTTTATAAACTTCTAAGTTGACTAATAATAATAGCTTTGTTTAAAAACTAACAATATTTTGGAGATTGTTTTCATGTAACCTAGCGTGAGCGAGAAAAAGGCAATTCTTGAACAAGGGGTGAGATTCACTAATTTGTATGTAATGCCAGTTTGTTATTTAGAATGATTTATTTTTGGAGAAACCTAACTTGATTATTTAGCAGACATCACTGGCTTATATTCAGTCAACACATACATTTTAAGAATATCATGAAATATAATTGAACATTTTCATTTCTCCATGCTTGTCACAGAGCAGCGTGAAACGGTGCTGAAATAGTGTTGACTAGGAAATGTTCCCACTGTTCTGTTCTTAGCGCCAGTCTGCACGTTCAAACTAATTAGATTCTTCAAAGTAGTCACCCTTTGCATTGATGATAACTTTGCACACACTTGGCATTCTCTCAACCAGCTTCATGAGGTAGTCACCTGGAATGCATTTCAATTAACAGGTGTGCCTTGTTAAAAGTTAAGTTGTGGAATGTCTTTCCTTCTTAATGCGTTTGAGCCAATCAGTTGTGTTGTGACAAGGTAGGGGTGGTATACAGAACATAGACTTAGTCTTTTACCAAATAGGGCTATATTATTGCATGTTAAGTTCTAATTCTCAGAGTAAAACAGACATTATGAAAGCTTAACCATGTTTATTTCTTCCCAGAGGGTCAATACCGCTGCATTAGACCAAACATGTTTCCACCACCACAACTATATATACTCCAATTTAGGGACTCCTCCTCTCCAATCCTTACATCTTTTATGGTTAGACAGGAAGACGAAGTAATAGGGTGATAAACCTATAAAACACATACAACAACACAGAGTTACACATGGAGTCAAACAAACATACAGTCAATAATACAGTAGAAAAATAAGTATATATACAATGTGAGCAAATGAGGTGAGATAAGGGAGGTAAAGGCAACAAAAAAAGGCCATGGTGGCGAAGTAAATACAATATAACAAGTTAAACACTTGAATGGTAGATTTGCAAAAATAACGTGATCAGCACATGCACAGAAGCTTTGGGATCTTTACTACAGAGAAAAATAGGTCACGGAAAATTCGGATTCACAACCACTCCGTTGTTAATTTTCAGTCACTGGTCCTATTTTGACAAAACATGTTTCCGCCCGGTTTCGAACCGGGGACCTTTCGCGTGTGAGGCGAACGTGATAACCACTACACTACGGAAACTGAAAGGTGTTGCCAGATTTAGAGTTAAAGAATCTCACCACGTGATGTGACAGCATGCATATCCATTATTTGAATAATCTGTTACTGTTTGTGTTGACTATCATTTCATATACTCAATTTCTCAGATATATTCCGTTTCCATTTCAGGTCTTTAAATTTAGATTCAAAAGCTAAAGAGAACATCCTGATACTTTATTGTATGTATTTGTTTAATTTCAGACATTGGCTATAGCCTGTGCTGCCATTTACTTTTTGAAAAGATGTTTCCGCCCGGTCTCGAACCGGGGACCTTTCGCGTGTTAGGCGAACGTGATAACCACTACACTACGGAAACTGAACAGAGCAAGCATGAATACTCTGAATAATAGTTTAAGTGTATCAAGATTTACTTCATACCTTTTAGATCTTCAGTACTGTTGAAAGTATGGATTCGAGCATTAATAAAAACAAAGTCACGTCGATGGGTGACATGACAGCGTGGGAGGACCTGCCCCACGGTTCATATAAAACCGTATGTCAGGGCGCACTCTCTTATTTCTACTCACAACGTTAGCTTAGCCGTATCGCGCAAATTGACTGCTCCGCATCTTCCCAGGTCCTAAATGAATATCTAAGGGGCATTTTCCGTTAGGATCTGTGAGAATATCTAAGGTGCTTTTATAAACTTCTAAGTTGACTAATAATAATAGCTTTGTTTAAAAACTAACAATATTTTGGAGATTGTTTTCATATAACCTAGAGTGAGCGAGAAAAAGGCACTTCTTGAGATTCACTCATTTGTAAATAATGCCAGTTTGTTATTTAGAATTATTATTTTTTTGGAGAAACCTAACTTGATTATTTAGCAGACATCACTGGCTTATATTCAGTCAACACATACATTTTAAGAATATCATGAAATATAATTGAACATTTTCGTTTCTCCATGCTTGTCACAGAGCAGCGTGAAACGGTGCTGAAATAGTGTTGACTAGGAAACGTTCCCGCTGTTCTGTTCTTAGCTCCAGTCTGCACGTTCAAACTAATTAGATTCTTCAAAGTAGCCACCCTTTGCCTTGATGATAACTTTGCACACACTTGGCATTCTCTCAACCAGCTTCAAGAGGTAGTCACCTGGAATGCATTTCAATTAACAGGTGTGCCTTGTTAAAGGTTAAGTTGTGGAATGTCTTTCCTTCTTAATGCGTTTGAGCCAATCAGTTGTGTTGTGACAAGGTAGGGGTGGTATACAGAAGATATACTTAGTCTTTTACCAAATAGGGCTATATTATTGCATGTTAAGTTCTAATTCTCAGAGTAAAACAGACATTATGAAAGCTTAACCAAGTTTATTTCTTCCCAGAGGGTCAATACCGCTGCATTAGACAAAACAAATCAAATCAAATCAAATCAAATCAAATTTTATTTGTCACATACACATGGTTAGCAGATGTTAATGCGAGTGTAGCGAAATGCTTGTGCTTCTAGTTCCGACAATGCAGTGATAACCAACAAGTAATCTAACTAACAATTCCAAAACTACTGTCTTATACACAGTGTAAGGGGATAAGGAACATGTACATAAGGATATATGAATGAGTGATGGTACAGAGCAGCATACAGTAGATGGTATCGAGTACAGTATATACATATGAGATGAGTGTGTAGACAAAGTAAACAAAGTGGCATAGTTAAAGTGGCTAGTGATACATGTGTTACATAAGGATGCAGTCGATGATGTAGAGTACAGTATATACATATGCATATGAGATGAATAATGTAGGGTAAGTAACATTATATAAGGTAGCATTGTTTAAAGTGGCTAGTGATATATTTACATCATTTCCCATCAATTTCCATTATTAAAATGGCTGGAGTTGGGTCAGTGTCAATGACAGTGTGTTGGCAGCAGCCACTCAATGTTAGTGGTGGCTATTTAACAGTCTGATGGCCTTGAGATAGAAGCTGTTTTTCAGTCTCTCGGTCCCAGCTTTGATGCACCTGTACTGACCTCGCCTTCTGGATGATAGCGGGGTGAACAGGCAGTGGTTCGGGTGGTTGATGTCCTTGATGATCTTTATGGCCTTCCTGTAACAACGGGTGGTGTAGGTGTCCTGGAGGGCAGGTAGTTTGCCCCGGTGATGCGTTGTGCAGTCCTCACTACCCTCTGGAGAGCCTTACGGTTGAGGGCGGAGCAGTTGCCGTACCAGGCGGTGATACAGCCCGCCAGGATGCTCTCGATTGTGCATCTGTAGAAGTTTGTGAGTGCTTTTGGTGACAAGCCGAATTTCTTCAGCCTCCTGAGGTTGAATAGGCGCTGCTGCGCCTTCTTCACGACGCTGTCAGTGTGAGTGGACCAATTCAGTTTGTCTGTGATGTGTATGCCGAGGAACTTAAAACTAGCTACCCTCTCCACTACTGTTCCATCGATGTGGATAGGGGGTGTTCCCTCTGCTGTTTCCTGAAGTCCACAATCATCTCCTTAGTTTTGTTGACGTTGAGTGTGAGGTTATTTTCCTGACACCACACTCCAAGGGCCCTCACCTCCTCCCTGTAGGCCGTCTCGTCGTTGTTGGTAATCAAGCCTACCACTGTTGTGTCGTCCGCAAACTTGATGATTGAGTTGGAGGCGTGCGTGGCCACGCAGTCGTGGGTGAACAGGGAGTACAGGAGAGGGCTCAGAACGCACCCTTGTGGGGCCCCGTGTTGAGGATCAGCGGGGAGGAGATGTTTTTGCCTACCCTCACCACCTGGGGGCGGCCCGTCAGGAAGTCCAGTACCCAGTTGCACAGGACGGGGTCGAGACCCAGGGTCTCGAGCTTGATGACGAGCTTGGAGGGTACTATGGTGTTGAATGCCGAGCTGTAGTCGATGAACAGCATTCTCACATAGGTATTCCTCTTGTCCAGGTGGGTTAGGGCAGTGTGCAGTGTGGTTGAGATTGCATCGTCTGTGGACCTATTTGGGCGGTAAGCAAATTGGAGTGGGTCTAGGGTGTCAGGTAGGGTGGAGGTGATATGGTCCTTGACTAGTCTCTCAAAGCACTTCATGATGACGGAAGTGAGTGCTACGGGGCGGTAGTCGTTTAGCTCAGTTACCTTAGCTTTCTTGGGAACAGGAACAATGGTGGCCCTCTTGAAGCATGTGGGAACAGCAGACTGGTATAGGGATTGATTGAATATGTCCGTAAACACACCGGCCAGCTGGTCTGCGCATGCTCGGAGGGCGCGGCTGGGGATGCCGTCTGGGCCTGCAGCCTTGCGAGGGTTAACACGTTTAAATGTCTTACTCACCTCGGCTGCAGTGAAGGAGAGACTGCATGTTTCCGTTGCAGGCCGTGTCAGTGGCACTGTATTGTCCTCAAAGCGGGCAAAAAGTTATTTAGTCTGCCTGGGAGCAAGACATCCTGGTCCGTGACTGGGCTGGATTTCATCTTGTAGTCCGTGATTGACTGTAGACCCTGCCACATGCCTCTTGTGTCTGAGCCATTGAATTGAGATTCCACTTTGTCTCTGTACTGACGCTTAGCTTGTTTGATAGCCTTACGGAGGGAATAGCTGCACTGTTTGTATTCAGTCATGTTGCCAGACACCTTGCCCTGATTAAAAGCAGTGGTTCGCGCTTTCAGTTTCACGCGAATGCTGCCATCAATCCACGGTTTCTGGTTAGGGAATGTTTTTATCGTTGCTATGGGAACGACATCTTCGACGCACATTCTAATGAACTCGCACACCGAATCAGCGTATTCGTCAATATTCCCATCTGACGCAATACGAAACATGTCCCAGTCCACGTGATGGAAGCAGTCTTGGAGTGTAGAGTCAGCTTGGTCTGACCAGCGTTGGACAGACCTCAGCGTGGGAGCCTCTTGTTTTAATTTCTGTCTGTAGGCAGGGATCAGCAAAATGGAGTCGTGGTCAGCATGTTTCCACGTGGGTCGTGCGCGCTGGGACCACCAGATTAGGGTGGCCTAATCGGCACATTTGGGCAAAATCCTGGCGATAATGTAATTCTTCACTGGCTTAGTCTGAAAATGTGCACACACTGCTGCCATCTGGTGGCCAACATTTACATTACACCTAAGACTCCTATCTGAAAGTAATACAAACAAAAAACAATTTTGCCTTTTACCACATCTGAAGTGTTATATTATCCTACATTCATTTCACATTTCCACCAACTTCAAAGTGTCTCCTTTCAAATGGTATCACTAATATGCATATCCATGCTTCAGGTCCTAAGCTAGATGTCATTTTAGGTGAAAATTGAAAAAAAAGGGTACGATCCTTAAGAGGATAATGTACACAAATGTCTATCCCAGTAAAATGGTGATATTTCAGGTCTCAGTTGCAAATCAAAATTGAGTTAAGGAAGTTAAGAAAAAATTTTCCTCCCCGTCGGGGAATTGAACCCCGGTCTCCCGCGTGACAGGCGGGGATACTGACCACTATACTAACGAGGACTGAAGAAAAATCAACAATGTTTTTTATAAAACTGACCCCAAATTGTTGGCTACACGTGATACAGTGTGTTACTGTACCTCAAGTAACTTTTACATTTACATTACATTTAAGTCATTTAGCAGACGCTCTTATCCAGAGCGACTTACAAATTGGTGCATTCACCTTATGACATCCAGTGGGACAGTCACTTAACAATAGTGCATCTAAAACTTAGGGGGGGGTGGGGTGAGAGGGATTACTTATCCTATCCTAGGTATTCCTTAAAGAGGTGGGGTTTCAGGTGTCTCCGGAAGGTGGTGATTGACTCCGCTGTCCTGGCGTCGTGAGGGAGTTTGTTCCACCATTGGGGGGCCAGGGCAGCGAACAGTTTTGACTGGGCTGAGCGGGAGCTGTACTTCCTCAGTGGTAGGGAGGCGAGCAGGCCAGAGGTGGATGAACGCAGTGCCCTTGTTTGGGTGTAGGGCCTGATCAGAGCCTGGAGGTACTGAGGTGCCGTTCCCCTCACAGCTCCGTAGGCAAGCACCATGGTCTTGTAGCGGATGCGAGCTTCAACTGGAAGCCAGTGGAGAGAACGGAGGAGCGGGGTGACGTGAGAGAACTTGGGAAGGTTCTTTTTACTGACACAGTCTAAACATTTTAGCAAAGAGGTTTCAAAATGTGATTTTTAGCTAGGTTGGCTAACATATTGCCAAAGAGTGAAAAGACATAGCTAACTATGTTTCAACACGCCATATTTTTGTTTAGGTAAAAAGGGAAAGAACTGGCTTTATCAGTTGTCGAGTCTTATAATAGTATCAACAATACTAGCTAGCTATACCTACACTTAGTTGTTCATATCATGATACATATGTTTAAAAAGCGGGGATTGGAGTGGATAAACATGCTAAAAAAAAGAGTGAAGAACCGATAAAAAGAAAATAGAGCAAAACATATCGTTGCATTGGCCGGGAATCGAACCCGGGCCTCCCGCGTGGCAGGCGAGAATTCTACCACTGAACCACCAATGCCTATCTACCTGCTAAAAACAAGGTGTATAAATAGGATCCATAAAACGGTATTTGATGCGTTTATATATCAGATTTACCCTAATTACACTTTTAAAACACGGAAGCGTAACGCAGAAACGATGTATACGATGTATATGTATTCTTCTGAGCTCACGTATCCATATGCGTGCCACTAGAAACCCCTGTATTACCATTTTTTTGTTAGCTGATACATCATGACAAAATACACCATATTACTGTCCTGCTAATGTGGCTGCTGGACCTTGTAGGCTAAACTGCAGAGCAAAAACCCACGACTGACGCAAATGGTTGTCCAATTAGTGAGGCAAGATGCAGTAATTTCGATATGAATATGCATGCTTTTGAGCTGCCATTGTAGAGGACTGCTAATTCTTATGTAGGTGACATTACTGCTATTGCATTGTTATAACTGAGACAACACATAACAACGTATTTTCATAGTAAAACAGGTTGGGCCCCATACAGGATACTCCTAGCCACAGGTGCTGGCCGGGAGTTCGGCCATAACTCCTCTGAAGATAGGGACGCACACACATTACACACTGACTCTTCTGAGGACAGAGACGACACACACACATACACACACTAACTGCCGAGGACACACAGATAAGACATACACCCACACATTGGGAAGAAGAGACACAGCCTTGATTTGCAGACAAACTAGCACACACACATAATCTCCTTCCCAGCCGAACATTGTGTGACTGAAGATAGCGCACACACCAGATCCCCTTTTCAGCTGAACATGGTGTGGCGACCAAGAACAGGCATGGCAGGATTCTACGATGAAGGACAGACAACAGAGCCAATGCCGGACGACTACACCCCAGCCTGATCCAATCCGAAGATCCGATCTCCTAGAAATCAACCTACTTTCTGTTGTGTATATGAAGCTTGTACTCACTGTTAGCAAGTGCTCTTTTTCTGCTAGTCTCTGATGAGCTAACAGTGGGGCCCGTATATACGTGTACCAGATATTCTCACTCTGAATAAACCTGTCGCTTGTCGTACAATCTACCACCTTGTCTGAATCGATCCTTAACCGGCTCATCCTTCTACATATCCTTTTATCAACACCATTCAAATGCCTTGGGCTATTGACTGCAGTTTACAGTCAAAAGTTTTGTACTCACTTGAAAACAATAACATTCTTCATTACATTGTGTTGTTGTAGCCTAGGTAGGATACATTTAGTATGCCTACTATCTTAACACCAGCTACATCCTGAAAAAAATATATATACAAAAATGTAAAAGGCCAACACCGTATGAGTGGCCTGCTAATGTCCCTTTTGGGACCTTCTAAACTGTGGAGAATATAACCAGACTGATCCAAATGGTTGCATAATCAGGCCTAGGTTGTTGTTTAGGCATGGGGGGGGGGGTCAATGTAAATAGTCTGTGTGGCCATTTGATTAATTGTTCAGCAGTCATATGACTTGGGGGTTGAAGCTCTGAAGGAGCCATTTGGTCCTAGACTTGGTGCTCCAGTACCACTTTTATTTTTATTTATTTAGCCTTTATTTAACAAGGCAAGTCAGTTAAAAGCACATTCTTATTTACAATGAGGGCCTACCAAAAGGCAAAAGGATTCCTGTGGGGACGGGGCTGGGATTTTTTTTAAACAACAACAAAAAAACAACACCTTGGTAGCAACACAACATGACAACAACATGGTAGTAGCACACAACATGGTACAACAGCACAAAGGGCAAGAATGCATAGACAACAATACACCACGCAGAGCAGCCACAACTTGTCAGTAAGCGTGTCCACTTGCTGTGCGGTAGCACAGAGAACAGTCTATGACTTGGGTGACTGGAGTCTTTGACAAATGTATTTTTATTTTTTTACCATTTGTCAGGAACCAATACACACAGTCAGTTAGGAAAGCAAAGTCTAGCTTTTTCAAACAGAAAATTGCATCCTTGCAATTTATTGCCCTGGCCACATCTGTAATCCTCATGCCTCCTTGCAACATGCCTAAGGCACGTTCACGCAGATGAGCAGGGACCCTGCGCATCTTTCTTTTGGTGTTTTTCAGAGTCAGTAGAAAGGCCTCTTTAGTGTCCTACATTTTCATAACTGTGACCTTAATTGCCTACTGTCTGTAAGCTGTTAGTGTCGTTCCACAGGTGCATGTTAATTTTTTATTTTTTATTTAAAAAATGTCCATTAAAATAACATAAAATGTATCAGAAATACAGCGTAGACATTGTTAATGTTTTAAATGACTATTGTAGTTGGAAACGGACGATTATTTAAGTCGCTCTGGATAAGAGCGTCTGCTAAATGACTTAAATGTAAATGTAAATGTTCTGCGTAGAGGTGGATCAGGGACTCGCCCGCAGCAAGAGCAACCCTGTGGCACCCCCACAGAGACTTCCAGAGGACCGGACAACATGCCCTCCGATTTGACACACTGAACTCTATCTGCAAAGTAATTGGTGAACCATTAATTGTTTTTTGTTCATTGAACAAGCATGGGAAACAGTGTTTAAACCTTGTACAATGAAGATCTGTGAAGTTATTTGGCTTTTTACAAATTATCTTTGAAAGGGTCCTGAAAAAGGGTTGTGTGTGTGTGTGTGTGTGTGTGTGTGTGTGTGTGTGTGTGTGTGTGTGTGTGTGTGTGTGTGTGTGTGTGTGTGTGTGTGTGTGTGTGTGTGTGTGTGTGTGTGTGTGTGTGTGTGTGTGTGTGTGTGTGTGTGTGTGCAACTGTTTGACAGCATATCATTATTTTTATGATCATATTCTACCTACCTTTGTCAGAAGAACGATAATGAATTCCCATACACAATATCATCTTGCACATGATAACCAATATGTCTATCCCAGTAAAATGGTGACGTTTCAGGTATCTCAGTCACAAATCAACGGTGAAAGGAATTAATTAAAAATTTTCCTCCCCGTCGGGGAATTGAACCCCGGTCTCCCGCGTGACAGGCGGGGATACTGACCACTATACTAACGAGGACTGATGATCTCTGAACACAATGTCTTTTATAACACAATGTGTTTTCAGCAGGTAATACAGTTTCTAACTTGAACTAAAATAGCTTTCTACTGGCACAGTCTAAACACTTTAGCAATGTGATTACAAAATGTGAGTTTTTTAGCTTGGTTAGCTAACCAGTTGGCACAGTCTAAACACTTTAGCAATGTGATAACAAAATGTGATTTTTAGCTAGCTAACCATTTGGAAGACATAGCTAACTATGTTTCAGCACGCCATATTTTTGTTTAGGTCAGAAGGGAAAGAACTTTCTTTATCAGTGTCGAGTTTTATAACGTTATCAACAACACTAGCTAGCTATAGCTACCCTTAGTTGTTCAGATAATTATACATATTTTTTTAAAGTGAGGATTGGAGTGGGTTAACCTGTTACAAAAAGAGTGAAGAACAGATGAGCTAATTTAGAAAATAATCTGGATAACGGAAGCAAAAGATACTGATGCATTGGCCGGGAATCGAACCCGGGCCTCCCGCGTGGCAGGCGAGAATTCTACCACTGAACCACCAATGCTTAGTTCTCTGTCGAAAAGCAAGATCTATAAAAAGTATTATAAACATAGAATAATAGTCTTTTTTATAGTTTTTTGCTCACATTTTAGTATATCTTTGAGTATATCTTTTCATGTGACAACACTGAAGAAATTACACTTTGCTGCAATGTAAAGTAGTGAGTGTACAGCTTGTATAACAGTGTAAATTTGCTGTCCCCTCAATAACTCAACACACAGCCATTAATGTCTAAACCACTGGCAACAAAAGTGAGTCCACCCCTAAGTGAAAATGTCCAAATTGTGCCCAATTAGCCATTTTCCCTCCCCGGTGTCATGTGACTCGTTAGTGTTACAAGTCTCAGGTGTGAATGGGGAGCAGGTGTGTTAAATTTGGTGCCATCGCTCTCACACTCCCTCATACTGACTGGTCACTGGAAGTTCAACATGGCACCTCATGGCAAACAAGTCTCTGCGGATCTGAAAAAAAGAATTGTTGCTCTACATAAAGATGGCCTGGGCTACAAGAAGATTGCCAAGACTCTGAAACTGAGCTGCCGCACGGTGGCCAAGACCATAGGGCGGTTCAACTGGACAGGTTCCACTCAGGACAGGCCTCGCCATGGTCGACCAAAGAAGTTTAGTGCACGTGTGCTCAGCGTCATATCCAGAGGTTCTCTTTGGGAAATAGACGTATGAGTGCTGCCAGCATTGCTGCAGAGGTTGAAGGGGTGGGGAGTCAGCCTGTCTGTGCTCAGACCATACACCGTGCACTGCATCAAATTGGTCTGCATGGCTGTCATCCCAGAAGGAAGCCTCTTCTAAAAATGATGCACAAGAAAGCCCGCAAACAGTTTGCTGAAGACAAGCAGACTAAGGACATGGATTACTGGAACCATGTCCTGTGGTCTGATGAGAAGGTGTCAAGCGTGTGTGGCGCAGGCCACCAGGTAAGGAGTACAAAGACAAGTGTGTCTTGCCTACAGTCAAGTAACAACAAAAAAACATCCAAGATGGCATAGCAGTTCAGACTTCTTTTGTCCTCGTCTTGTCGTGTCCCATATATATATTTACAACTTTTTTCGCATACCTTTTTTATATATTTTTTTTAATTTTCCATAAACTCATCGTCAAAACGGTCTCCTGTAACCCGCCTCACTAATTTATATTTATTAAAAAAGTATTATTTACCTCAAATCTGTAATCCTCCATAGAAGCTAATCCAGAAGCTAGCCAGAAGCTAATCCAGAAGCTAGCCAGAAGCTAATCCAGAAGCTAGTTAGCTTCTTTACTGGCTAATCGTTAGTATTCAGCTAACCACGGTTTGTGGTCATCTGCTAGCTATCCTTTAGCTCGAAAATCTATCGCCAGTTTTGTACGGCTCGGAATGGAACATACCAGACCTATTTTTCTCTCCATGTCCCTGGATTTCAACCGCTAACTCTGGACATTCATACCTGGATCTCGCAGCTAGCTAGCTGCTATCCGTGTGATTATCGGCCTTCGGTTCTGGAGCAAACATCAATTATTCCGGAGCTAGCCAGCTGAAGAGTTCCATCAGTCACTCCTGGGCTACAATTACCTATCTGGACCCGTTTTACTGCCAACGCGGAGCCCCACCGGGCCTTCACAACTGGACTGCCGACGTTATCTACCCGAAGGAGTTATCCGGCTGGCTCCTCTGTCGCGACGTTACCTGAACGCCCATCTGCGGTCCGCTAACCGTTAGATGTCTTATCGGCTGCTATCGGAATAGACCTATCGGACATTTTTTTTTTTTTTTTTTTTTTTTTTTTCTTGGGCCTCTAACTATATCCATTGTTTTTTTTTTGTTGTTGTGTGATTTGGATTCATCCCCTCTACCACACGGAACCCCACTAATCCTACCGACAGAAACGCACGAGGTGGCTAATAACAGACCTCCATCCTATGCTAGCTTGCTACCGATGGCCCGGCTAGCTGTCTAAATCGCCGTGATCCCAACCAACCTCTCTAGTCACTGGACCACTCGACTAAGCATGCCTCTCCTTAATGTCAATATGCCTTGTCCATTGCTGTTCTGGTTCGTGTTTATTGGCTTATTTCACTGTAGAGACTCTAGTCCTGCTCACTATACCTTATCCAACCTATTAGTTCCACCACCCACACATGCGATGACATCTCCTGGTTTCAATGATGTTTCTAGAGACAATATCTCTTTCATCACTCAATACCTAGGTTTACCTCCGCTGTATTCACATCTTACCATACCTTTGTCTGTACATTATACCTTGAAGCTATTTTATCGCCCCCACAAACCTCCTTTTACTCTCTGTTCCAGACGTTCTAGACGACCAATTCTTATTGCCTTTAGCCGTACCCTTATCCTACTCCTCCTCTGTTCCTCTGACGATGTAGAGGTGAATCCAGGCCCTGCAGTGCCTAGCTCCACTCCTATTCCCCAGGCGCTCTATTTTGATGACTTCTGTAACCGTAATAGCCTTGGTTTCATGCATGTTAACATTAGAAGCCTCCTCCCTAAGTATGTTCTATTCACTGCTTTAGCACACTCTGCCAACCCGGATGTTCTAGTTGTGTCTGAATCCTGGCTTAGGAAGACCACCAAAAATTCTGAAATGTTAATTCCAAACTACAACATTTTCAGACAAGATAGAACTGCCAAAGGGGGCGGTGTTAGCCTGCAGAGTTCTGTCCTACTATCCAGGTCTGTACCCAAACAATTTGAACTTCTACTTTTAAAAATCCACCTCTCTTAAAAACAAGTCTCTCACCGTTGCCGCCTGCTATAGACCACCCTCTGCCCCCAGCTGTGCTCTGGACACCATATGTGAACTGATTGCACCCCATCGATCTTCAGAGCTCGTGCTGATAGGCGACCTAAACTGGAACATGCTTAACACCCCAGCCATCCTACAATCTAAACTTGATGCCCTCAATCTCACACAAATTATCAATGAACCTACCAGGTACAACCCCAAAGCCTTAAACACGGGCACACTCATAGATATCATCCTAACCAACTTCCCCTCTAAATACACCTCTGTCTTCAACCAAGATCTCAGCGATCACTGCCTCATTGCCTGCATCCGTAATAGGTCAGTGGTCAAACGACCTCCACTCATCACTGTAAAACGCTCCCTGAAACACTTCAGCGAGCAGGCCTTTCTAATCGACCTGGCCGGGGTATCCTGGAAGGATATTGATCTCATCCCGTCAGTAGAGGATGCCTGGATCTTTTTTTTAAATGCCTTCCTAACCATCTTAAAAAAGCATGCCCCATTTCAAGAAATGTAGAACTAGGAACAGATATAGCCCTTGGTTCTCCCCAGACCTGACTGCCCTTAACCAACACAAAAACATCCTATGGCTTTCTGCCTTAGCATCGAACAGCCCCCGTGATATGCAGCTGTTCAGGGAAGCTAGAAACCATTATACACAGGCAGTTAGAGCCAAGGCTAGCTTTTTCAAGCAGAAATTTGCTTCCTGCAACACTAACTCTAAGTTCTGGGACACTGTAAAGTCCATGGAGATGGACAGGCCTGGACATGCGCTGGCTTGAGCAGGGGGACCTTGTATGCGCTGCAGGATTTTAATCCATGACAGCGTAGTGTGTTTCTAATGGTTTTCTTTGAGACTGTGGTCCCAGCTCTCTTCGGGTCATTGACCAGGTCCTACCATGTAGTTCAGGGCTGATCCCTCACCTTCCTCATGATCATTGATGCCCCACGAGGTGAGATCTTGCATGGAGCCCCAGACCGAGGGTGATTGACCGGCATCTTGAACTTCTTCCATTTTCTAATAATTGTGCCAACAGTTGTTGCCTTCTCACCAAGCTGCTTGCCTATTGTCCTGTAGGCCATTGTGGAGAGGTTGGAGTCTGTTTGAGTGTGTGGACAGGTGTCTTTTATACAGGTAACTAGTTCAAACCGGTGCAGTGAATACAGGTAATGAGTGGAGAACAGGAGGGCTTCTTAAAGAAAAACTAACAGGTCTGTGAGAGCTGGAATTCTTACTGGTTGGTAGGTGATCAAATACTTATGTCGTGCAATAAAATGCTAATTAATTACTTAAAAATCATACAATGTGATATATATATATATTACACACACATAAACTGTTCGATAGCATATCATGATCTTTAATGATCATATTCTACCTACCTTTGTCAGAAGAACGATAATGAATTCCCATACCCAATATTATCTTGCCCATGATAACCAACATGTCTATCCCAGTAAAATGGTGACGTTTCAGGTATCTCAGTCACAAATCAACGGTGAAAGGAGTCAATTAAAATATTTTTCTCCCCGTCGGGGAATTGAACCCCGGTCTCCCGCGTGACAGGCGGGGATACTGACCACTATACTAACGAGGACTGAAATCTGGCAAACACAATATGTTTTATAAAACTGGCCCAACATGCTCTGCAGATGATACAGTTTATACAGAACTTTTCTTTCTGTGAGAACCCGATTCATGTGAACGTATACAAGTTGAATATTAAGTCACTGTGATAGTAAATGTCCATTTCTATTTTTTCTATTAATGCCAGGGGAATCCGTAATATTTTGAAAAGGAAATCTTTATTTTTGTATTGTAAGGGTAAGAGTGCCGACTTATTTCATTCAAGAAACGCAACAGATACTGCGTTTTGGAACTGTCAATTGGGGAATGATATTTGGTTTTCATTTGGTACTAATCGGTCAGCAGGTGTCGCTATTTTAAAAGGCAATTTTAATAAGGGTCATACATTGAGTCAAGAAGTAGATAATACAGGGAGATGGATTATACTATTGGTAGATGTCAACCACATTCAATTCATTGTTGTAAATACTTATGCTTCCAATAAGAACTCAAGTAACTGTATTTTATTTAGAGACATTGAGAGTAAAATAAGTAAAACTATGTCAAAATTTCCATTGGCAAAAGTAATATGGGGTGGAGATTTTAATACAGTATTACATGATAATCTAGATAGAAGCCACCTAAGGATAGCAATTATGTTTGTGAGATATGTCTAAGGTTAGGTGTTCTAGATATTTGGAGACATAAGAACCCAGATAAGATTATGTTTACATGGAGTACCAAAGATGTATCTATACAATCCCATATTGATTTCTGGCTGATATCTGAAGATATGGCTGACAAGGTTGATACGGTCTCGATTGAACCATCGATTTTAACAGACCACAAACAGACCACAAAGGGATCTCAATAAAGATAAATATGCATGGTTTGTCAACAAAAAAAGTTAGTAAAGGTTACTTGAAAATTAACAAGACTACCCGAGGGTGAAGTATTTAAGAAGGAAGTAGCAGGAATTATTGATAAATACTGTAATTGTGCCAGTGTTATGAATACATTTGGAAGTTACTAGGAGCTAATGAAATTTGATATAAGGCTTTTGGCTATTTCAATGGGGAAAGAAATTGGCTCATGCCAAGAGAAAGAATATGACATCATAAACGGAATAATGGATTATACTAAAAAAAACTGAACTAACTAATCAGGAATTACTGGAGCTATCATCATTGCAAATGCAGTTAGACTATCTATGAGGAAAAGGTCCGGGGAGCGTTTGTAAGATCAAGACAAATGGATGGAAGAGAGAGAGAAAAATACAAAATATTTCTTTAATTCAGAAAAAAAATGCAGGCGAAAATACTTCCATATGTAAATTAATGATTAATAATACTCCCAATGAAAATCCAAAGAAATCTCACAGCATGTTGCCCAGTTTTATCAGAATCTATATACATCAGCCCAGTCTACCTCCAATATAGATATTTTCTTAGACAATGTAGCAAACATTGCTAAGAAGATATATAATGATTTTAGGGATTTTTGTGATAATGAATTATCTGAAATTGAGATACTGTATATAATACTGTATTAAAAGCCTTAAGGACAATAGGTCCCCTGGACATTATGGTTTAATAAGCAAGTTTTATAAAGCATTCAATGGTAAATTGATTCCTTTCATTCTTGCTATGTTTCAAGAATCAATAGAAAAAGGGGAGTTACCGGCTTCCTTAAAGCAAGGTGTAATTACTTTGATTCCCAAACCTAAAGCTTTTGACACTGTAGAACATGAGTTTATGTTCAAAGCAATACATTTGGTGACTTTTTTTTGAAAGCAGTCCAAACTTTATATAGTGGTTCTACTAGCTCTGTAAAATGAGCTCACGGGACATCTCAAAGATTTGATGTTGGCCGTGGAATTAGGCAGGGTTGCCCAATTAGTCCATTTGTATTTGTATTGGTTACTCAAATTATGGCTCTTCATATCAAGAAAGGGAATTTTCAAGGTGTTTCAGCACTTCGCAATGAATTTAAACTGTGTCAACTGGCTGATGATACCACCATATTATTAAGAAACAGGAATGAGGTTTCTAAAGCAGTTTCCTATTAATATCAATAAGTCAGTCTTATTTCCACTCAAGGATTGTGTTTTACAGGAAGTATATGATATCCCAATTAAAGATAAGGTTATCTTGGAATTGTTATATGCAAGGATAAAAAACAAAGGAGTGAATTAACTTTAACCTCATTATTGAGAAAATAAAGAATATATTGGACCTCTGGTTGCTGAGAGATATTTCATTATACGGTCAGGTTTTATTGTCCAAAGCTGAAGAGTTATCCAGATCGGTTTATGTCTCGTTATCACTTGAATTATCCCCTAAATTTGTAACGGACTTAGATAAGATTCTTTATCATTTTATTTGGAGGAACAAGCCTCACTATCTATGAAACAGGGCTCCGGGCAGCCGAGCGGAAATGGAGGAAAACTCGCCTCCCTGCGGACCTGGCATCCTTTCACTCCCTCCTCTCTACATTTTCCTCCTCTGTCTCTGCTGCTAAAGCCACTTTCTACCACTCTAAATTCCAAGCATCCGCCTCTAACCCTAGGAAGCTCTTTGCCACCTTCTCCTCCCTCCTGAATCCCCCCCCCCTCCTCCCTCTCTGCAGATGACTTCGTCAACCATTTTGAAAAGAAGGTCGACGACATCCGATCCTCGTTTGCTAAGTCAAACGACACCGCTGGTTCTGCTCACACTGCCCTACCCTGTGCTCTGACCTCTTTCTCCCCTCTCTCTCCAGATGAAATCTCGCATCTTGTGACGGCCGGCCGCCCGCCCAACAACCTGCCCGCTTGACCCTATCCCCTCCTCTCTTCTCCAGACCATTTCCGGAGACCTTCTCCCTTACCTCACCTCGCTCATCAACTCATCCCTGACCACTGGCTACGTCCCTTCCGTCTTCAAGAGAGCGAGAGTTGCACCCCTTCTGAAAAAACCTACACTCGATCCCTCCGATGTCAACAACTACAGACCAGTATCCCTTCTTTCTTTTCTCTCCAAAACTCTTGAACGAGCCGTCCTTGGCCAGCTCTCCCGCTATCTCTCTCTGAATGACCTTCTTGATCCAAATCAGTCAGGTTTCAAGACTAGTCATTCAACTGAGACTGCTCTTCTCTGTATCACGGAGGCGCTCCGCACTGCTAAAGCTAACTCTCTCTCCTCTGCTCTCATCCTTCTAGACCTATCGGCTGCCTTCGATACTGTGAACCATCAGATCCTCCTCTCCACCCTCTCCGAGTTGGGCATCTCTGGCGCGGCCCACGCTTGGATTGCGTCCTACCTGACAGGTCGCTCCTACCAGGTGTGGCGTGGCGAGAATCTGTCTCCTCACCACGCGCTCTCACCACTGGTGTCCCCCAGGGCTCTGTTCTAGGCCCTCTCCTATTCTCGCTATACACCAAGTCACTTGGCTCTGTCATAACCTCACATGGTCTCTCCTATCATTGCTATGCAGACGACACACAATTAATCTTCTCCTTTCCCCCTTCTGATGACCAGGTGGCGAATCGCATCTCTGCATGTCTGGCAGACATATCAGTGTGGATGACGGATCACCACCTCAAGCTGAACCTCGGCAAGACGGAGCTGCTCTTCCTCCCGGGGAAGGACTGCCCGTTCCATGATCTTGCCATCACGGTTGACAACTCCATTGTGTCCTCCTCCCAGAGCGCTAAGAACCTTGGCGTGATCCTGGACAACACCCTGTCGTTCTCAACTAACATCAAGGCGGTGGCCCGTTCCTGTAGGTTCATGCTCTACAACATCCGCAGAGTACGACCCTGTCTCACACAGGAAGCGGCGCAGGTCCTAATCCAGGCACTTGTCATCTCCCGTCTGGATTACTGCAACTCACTGTTGGCTGGGCTCCCTGCCTATGCCATTAAACCCCTACAACTCATCCAGAACGCCGCAGCCCGTCTGGTGTTCAACCTTCCCAAGTTCTCTCACGTCACCCCGCTCCTCCGCTCTCTCCACTGGCTTCCAGTTGAAGCTCGCATCCGCTACAAGACCATGGTGCTTGCCTACGGAGCTGTGAGGGGAACGGCACCTCAGTACCTCCAGGCTCTGATCAGGCCCTACACCCAAACAAGGGCACTGCGTTCATCCACCTCTGGCCTGCTCGCCTCCCTACCACTGAGGAAGTACAGTTCCCGCTCAGCCCAGTCAAAACTGTTCGCTGCTCTGGCCCCCCAATGGTGGAACAAACTCCCTCACGACGCCAGGACAGCGGAGTCAATCACCACCTTCCGGAGACACCTGAAACCCCACCTCTTTAAGGAATACCTAGGATAGGATAAGTAATCCTTCTCACCCCCCCCTTTAAGATTTAGATGCACTATTGTAAAGTGACTGTTCCACTGGATGTCATAAGGTGAATGCACCAATTTGTAAGTCGCTCTGGATAAGAGCGTCTGCTAAATGACTTAAATGTAAATGTAAATGAAAAGATATTCTCACTAATACCCAAGAACAAGGAGGTCTTGAGGTTTTAGATTTCAATACTCTAAATACTACTTTTAAAATAAATTGGATTCTGAAGTATGTTAATAACCAGAACAGTATTTGGAATGTCTTCCCTAAGTATTTATTTGACTGTTGGTGGTTTAGAATTTTTTGCTTCAATGTCATTTTGATGTTGATAAAATCCCAGTAAAGTTGGCCAAATTCTGTAAGCAAGAAATTTTATCTTGGATGTTAGCGTATAAACACAATTTTTCCCCTCACAGATACTTTATATGGAACAACAAAGATAGATGATTTAAAAATAAGTCTTTTTTTTTCGTAACTGGTTTGAGAATACAATTATTTTGGTTGGTCAGTTACTGAATGAGGATGGATATCTACTCTCATATAGGGAATTTCTTGATAAGTTTAAAATTCCGATAACCCCGAACGAGTATGCAATTGTTTTTGATTGTTTGTGATACTACAATTCCCTCAGCAAGATTATTTTGGTCAAATATCTATGGTGATATACAATGGGGGAATGGAAAATTGAGAACAAATATTGTATCAGTAACAAGGTAAAGGAAGTTTATTTTTAAAATGTTACATATAATTTATCCTGTGAAACATGTTTTGGAAAGATTCAAGCTGAATATTGACTATAAATGTGATTTCTGTGGAATGGAGAAGGAGACCATTTTCAATGTGTTTTTTGCCTGTATTTATAAAGTTTTTTTTGGATTGACATACAGAATTTTGTTACAAAAAAAATAGGACAGCTTGTACTATTTAATGGTTTTGATATAATGATTTATTTCAGGAATTCTGACATAGATAAAGATGTAGTATATTTAATTAAACTGCTAATAATACTAGGTCAATTTCATATTCACAAATGCAAATGGTCTAATTCAAAACCTAACTTTTTTTGCTTTATAAATTCATTTAAACAGTATGGCAGTACTTTAACTAAAATGAAAAACAAAAAGGCTATTAAAACATGTTATATAATTCATTAATATGTTTGTTTAGGATTCCTGGCAATGTAAATAGTTTGTATGTATGCTTGTTTGCATGTGACATTTAATAATGCATGTGCATTATTCTTTTTTTTGTTGATATTTGTTAATAAAAAATATAAAAAATGTGTAGTTTTATAATATTAATCAACAATACTAGCTAGCTAGTTGTTCAACTCATGATACACATTTTTAAAGAGTGGGTAAACATGCTACAAAAAGAGTGAAGAACAGATAAGGAAAATAAAGTGGATAATGGAAGCAAAACATATCGTTGCATTGGCCGGGAATCGAACCCGGGCCTCCCGCGTGGCAGGCGAGAATTCTACCACTGAACCACCAATGCTTACTATTTTGTAGAAAAGCAAGATTTATTAACAGTATTATAATACGGTATTTGGCGAATATGTAGTAATAACTGTTGTAGTAGGAAAACATGTTCATTCATCTCATTCTCAAACATTTTTATGAAAACATGGAAGCCAAACGCAGAAACTACAAATCCCTGCATTAACATGTTTATACTTCATGACAAAATACCTCATATTATACAGTCCTGCTAATGTGTCTGGACCTAAACTGCAGAGAAAGAACCCATGACTGACCCGAATGGTTGTCCAATTAAGCAGGCTCGATGTAGTTATTTTGAAATGAATATGCATGTTTTTGAGCAGTCATTCAAATGCCTTGGGCTATTGACTGCAGTTTACAGCATAGAGTAGAGTTTTGTACTCACTTGAAAACAATAATAACATTATTCATTACATTGTGTTGTTGTAGCCTACGTGGGATACATTTCTTGGATGGTATAAAAACTGAAAAAATTGGGTAGCATTTCAAGCTGCATACCATAGCTCTGGGAGCGCACAGTGTAGGCAGCTACCTATGATTTCATCTGATATACTTGTTTTTATTTCGCTGTGTAAATTGACTGGATATATTCACCGCATTATTAAGCCTAACATTAAGCTTATAAATTATGGGATAATATGCATACGCTTCTAACTTTAGTAGCTATAGGCTACTTCGAGTATGTCTGTCTTCATTGTTCTGTTGCGCAATTACGCACCTGGCCTCTCCGCTGCCATGGCTATTCCTTTTACAGCTTGTTGGACACTTATTTCGACCTCCACCTCGTCCTGCTCCTCCTACTACTATTAGACTATTGGAGAGTTGAAGCTTGTTGAATGGAAGATAATGCTGTAGCCTAACAGGAGTGGAGTTGGAAGGAGAATGCATATTTCTTTGATAGTAAGCCTATTATTTTGATAGTAAGCCTATTATTTTAACACCAGCTACATCCTGAAAAAAATAGGCCAACACCAAACGAGTGGCCTGCTAATGTACCTTTCTGGACCTTCTAAATTGTGGAGAATAGACCCACGCGGTTGCATAATCAGGCCTATGCAGTTACTTTGGCATGAAACAAAACAGGAAGTATGAGTGGTTATTCATATTAGCCTACATCACTGCAGTGTATAATAACTGTGTATTCACTTGATAACAAGAATACATTCCTCATTGCGCTGTGTTGTAGCCCAGGTAAAATAATTGTTTTCTAAAAAGTAGGCCTAATAAATGGTGGAGCTTTCTGTGCCCGGGGATAAATCTAATAATCCTAGATTTTGAAGATCCTTGATTAGGTGACAGTACAGAATGTCAGCTTTTATTTTATAACCCAAAACACAACTAAACCAACTGCAAATGCATCCAACGACTTTGTAGAGTTTGATGTAGTCATTGTGTGCAAGGAATATGGGACGAAATACTAAACCTTTGACTACCTTGATACACTAGAAATCAATTTGTCCAAATACTTATGACTTCATGTGGGAGGCGTGGGGACGATTAGATACACAAAGTGCTTTCATTTCTAAAGGTAAAACCCTCAAATACAGATAGTCACCTTTTACTGTTGCCCCATATAAAACATTTGAACTCAAATCTCAAACGCTGGAGTAAAGCGACAAAAATGTTAGCTTCACTGTCCAAATACATATGGAGGGGAGTGTATATACAGGCATGAGTTAAGACAACCAAAATCATAAGGTGTTTTATGAAAAACAAATGTCTTTGTCTTTTGATCCAAATTTAATAGCTACAAAATGATGTTCTCATGGAGTATCATTCCTTGAGCCCACTCTTGGATGGTATCTTAGTGTGCCTTTCACACATCTCCATTCCATTTAAGAATCATGGTATACAGATAATAATAAATGAAGAATAAGGACAAAATTAACAGCTGCATTTACTAGAATTTGCAGACAATTATCAGATTGTTAGTTATTCAAATAGAAAAAAACAGTAAATATACATTGCCTTCTTTAGCCTACAAAGCTACCTGGCCTGACATCCATATCTTCTTAGCTTCAGCACTGAATTAGACAAAAAGTACAGAATTCAACATGTACAATAGTTCCATTTTTAATAAGAACAAAGAAAATCGGCACAAGCTAGAATAAACCCTGTCATTCTACAATTGAATTTGTCCATAAATTGCACCTCCACTACCAAGAAGAGGCTAATGATACAAGAGGAAATCACTGGTTAGACTGCCAAATGAGGCAACCCTATATCATCATCAATATCACCACATTCACTGTAATAATGGAAATGTTTTGAAATGTCTTTCCTATAACAAATGTGAGAATAATCCAAAGATTAAATCGGGCACCAGGTGGAATAACAGTTTTCATTAAATGATAGGCCCATAACATGATCAGTCAGGACACATGAAATTCAAGTATCAAAATGATTAAGAGGACACTAACTAGCGTTAGAGGAAACTACAATGACAGTAAAAATGGAGAAACAAACCAACATGACACAATCAACAATACATTAGGCCAGGGGTAGGCAACCCTAGTCCTGGAGTGCCGCAGGAACTTCATGCTTTTGATTTAACCGACCTGGAAGACCAGGTGTGTTGAATTTTGGCAATCACTGAACTTAGCTCAGTTGTTCGGGTGTGGTGCCTAGTTGGAACAAAATCCTGAAGTACCTGTGGCACTCCTGGAACAGGAGGTTGCCTACCCCTGCATTGGGCAATGTTTTGCATTCAAGGCAGTGATATTTCTTCCAAAAAGTAGGAACTAGATAGCTATGCTCATTCCATGTTAAATACAAATTAAGCCCCAACGTGACCCACCGCCAATGTTTTCTTGTACAAAATAAAGTCTTCAAAGATTTGAGTGAGAATCAGAGTTCATATGGCCAGCGGTGGGTAGTGTTCTGGATGTTTTTGGTCTCCTTCACAGTGAGGGTTGTCAGGGCTTATCAGACTGGAGCATAGTGGTGTCACAGCCTATTATCTGGCACAAAACCTAAACAGTTGGCACAGATCTGGCACAGCGTTGTTTGTATGTTCTATTTGTTCGGTTAACGGTTGCCTTTCATGGCCTCCTTAGCAGCCAAGATTAGAGGTGTAAGACTAGACAGGGGTTTTGCCAGCTTCAGGAAGGGATGCTAGACAAAAAGAAGAGAAGGAGAAGAGAGTAAAGGGTTAACTTTGAAGCTCATCTCTATTGTAGTACATGCAGACAGGGTAATGATGGAGGAGTATATACAGCCAAATCAAACCAGTCAAGTTGACACAAGAGTAGAAGAGCAAATCACAAAGGAAGCCATAGATAGGATGGGTCATCACCTGCAGCAGCTCTTTGCCCCCACCTCTCTTCTCCACATCCATTTCCAGGCAGAGGTTAAGGAAGTCTCTGAATATGGGAGACAGTTTCTCTGGGTTCTGAAGTTCTGGAGTCCCATTTGTGGCAATCAGGTACAGTGCCTGGGGGAGAGGAGAGTGGGAAGAGGAGAACTGTGAGGTGCTGGAAAAGTATGTTACATCCATGTCAGTATCACTATGGAACTAGCTTTTGATGCACTGTGATATAGTAAAAGAAAGCAATAGAATTTTAGGAGGATGCTGCTCTTTGGTTCACTTACTCTTAGCGGGTTCTCATTGAGGTATGGAGGCTCCCCCTCGACCATCTCAATTGCCATGATGCCCAGTGACCAGATATCAACCTTAGGCCCATAGGCTTTCCGGGTCACCACCTCAGGAGCCATCCAGTAAGGCGTACCCACCATGGTGCTGCGCTTGCTCTGCTCTGGAGTGATCTGGGCGCAGAAACCAAAATCGGCTGCACAGAGAGAAGGGAGGTGGAATTCAGAGAGATGGAGACATATGTTAGTGAGGGACTGAAGGGTAGCAGTACAAACAGTAGCACCAGCTTGTAATAGTCATTTGTTAACTATCCTTGCCAAATTGGTACTTTTCTTTCATAGGATGCAGATGGCAAATTCCAGCTATAAATATGAATATAGAACAGTTTCCCAACATCAAAGCGAATCCATATACCCGCAGACTTTCAATAAGGTACATTTCCACCCCCAACTATTAGGGCTGTTACTTCCTCTACATAGGCCATGGCTAGCCTGGTGTTTAGTGGGAGAGGGAGACTCACTGAGCTTGACAGAGCCATCCATTCCCAGTAGCACGTTGTCACTCTTGATGTCACGATGGATGACCTGGTTCGCATGAAGGAACTCCAGTGCTTGTAAACACTTCAGATGGGGAAACCAACGGCAGAGAGAAAGAGAGAGAGCGCAATGGAGCGAGAGGGGATGAAGAAACAACGGTCAATATTTCCACATAAAATAAAGGCTCTAAATGTGAACACACAAGTTACCCACCCAGCCACTGTTAAAGGGTAAAGGGTAAACAGGTCAAGGTTAATGCAGTGTGCCGTATAAGAGCTGGTCACCTCTCTGCAGACAGCAGCTATCTGAGCCTCGTCCATGCAGGTCTCTGTCACCACATCAGTCAGTGAACCACCAGCCAAATACTCCATCACCACATAGAGCTCCTCTCCCACCAGGAAACTAACAAACACACACAGACACCAAAGCCGGAGAGGTTGTTAGGGTATATTGTATTATACAATATCGTACACCCAGTAGTGTTCCACCATCACCAGAAAGTTAAGTTGGGGGTGCCAAACCTACACCAAAGTTAGTGCTGTTAAGCTTAATTATATATTTGACCATTCCATTACCTGTCTACATAGTTGACAATGTTCGGATTCTTTAACTCTTTCATCACCATAATCTCATTGATTATCAGCTCCTTCTTGGGCTGCTTCTGTAGGTTGATCTGTTTAATGGCCACCTGTGAGAAACAGACAGAAATAAGGACAGGTTCAAAATTATCCTGTAAAATGGGTGTGATTAGTTATCCTGCAATCTCTCAACTCCTGCCAGGCTTACAGTTTTCAAATGCTTTCCCCATTTCTGTCTCTCTGGATCTAGTCTCTGCCGCACTTTGAACATCATTACTCAGCTCTCTAGGTCTCCTACCATTTACTATTCTCCTCAATCCACCCATCCCCGGTCAGTCAACCAATGACAACCCTTAATTCCCCTTTTACCTCCTGTCCAGTGGCGACGTCAATGGCTGTGAACACTGTCCCTGAAGCCCTGTGTGGAGACGGTTACATATTTTTAATAACTTGGACACACACAATACACCCCAATTACCACCTTCAAATGAACTTACCCCTGTCCAATTTTTTCATATCTTGTGTACTTTTTTCTGGGATCTCCAATGCTGACAATAGTTCCTGTGGGCAAAGATAAAGTTATACAGACCAATACTAAATTCTCCTGACAAGAAAGTTATATTAATAACTACCAGTAAAATTGTCGTGTTGGTATTGTAAGAAATGTAGTGTGTTTACGCAGTTTGTCCATGATCTCCTCGTCTGACATCTTGCCCTTCTTCTTCTGTCTGTCTAGAGCCTTGGAGGCTGCGTCTCCATCTGGACACGTGGCTGGAGCAGGGATGGGGTCAATGACGGAGCGAGTGTAAACCTGCAGCAGAAACACACACAATAAATAAATAAGAATGAGGGAATGAGCGATTGTGAGCAAGAGCAAAAGAAAATTCAGATGAGCTCCCGTCAAAATTACTCACACTCTTAGTGTATTCTGGACGTGGTGCCACAATGGGTGGGGGAGCTTCATCATCATCATCATCATCATCATCATCATCAATGTCCTTGATACTGATCGATGAGGGTTCCGTGCCCTTTTTGACCGGCTATTGCAGAAAAGATAGACATTTCATATATAGCCCACACATCCTTTCAGGGGTGCTATAAATATGGTCAAGGACCAAAAAATCCCAGCCCCATAGTATTCAGGTAGCTAGTAAGGGAAAGCGGGATACCTAGTCAGTACAACTGAATGCCTTCAACTGAAACGTGTCTTCCACATTTACCCCAACATCTCTGAATCAGAGAGGTGCGGGGGGCTGTCTTAATCGACATCCATATCTTTCGCACACGGACAACAAGGGCAGAATGACAGATTTTGAAGTAATAACTAGAAAGAAGTCAGTACTTACAGAGTGGGGTCCTGCAGGGAAACCATCCTTTTCTAAAAAATGAAAAGGGAGAGGGAAATAATTGCAGTCTTGAAAGAGTCTATAACAATCTTAGAAAACAGCAAAGTGTCATCCATGAGAAAGCTCACCAGAGGAGAAACTGAGGTATTTCTGGCGGCCGTTGCCTGTAGAATCATAGAATTTGAGCACGTCGAGAACAGCCTGGGGGTTCTTTTTCTGCTCTGATTTTGTGATGTTTGACGTCTGGAGGAGCCGTGCCCATTGCTCTGGCATGCCCTATCAGAGAGGAGGATACAAAGAGATGGGGTCAGGGGTCAATCAACTAACTCTGGTAGAATCAAAAACAAGCAGTACTACGGTCCTCCAGGCTGGGATTTGAGTATCCCTGGAATAAGAGTTGAAAAGTCGGACGAAAGTGACCCTTACTCACAGTGAACTCCCCAGTGACAGCATCAAAGCCAACGTGGATAGTGTGTTCAAAGTCTGAAGGAGGAGAGATCTCTGGTCGTTCTTTGTCCCGGTCTTTCTTTCTACCACCTGAAAGTCATCAAATAAACCATCATTACATTCTCTGTTAATAAATGTGATGAAATGTAATCAGATATAACAACGGATAGACTGAAATTGGAAAGAGCGAAACTCAACTGCTCCCGTCACTGGATAGTCTGACCCATACAGATGGAAACTAACATAAAATGGATTGGTTCTGAACTAAGATACACTGAATGAAATGTAGCCTCTTAATGCACCTTTGAAAAAATGACTGAGGCTGTGGCTCCATAGGTAACTGTCCCATCCAGCCCCCTGGATCTTTTTTTCCCCCCAGAGCTGAAGATCCGAATCACATTCTGCACATGCATCTCTACTTTCACATTTCTCACTGTCAATTGTGAGTAATACTTTTTCAAGTTCTAGATGTTCAAGTTCTAGAGGTGCATGAAACATCCATGCAGCATCTGCATACCAACCATTTGATCTCAACCAGGTTCATAGAGATATGCATTTAGGTTAGATCTTCTTGAGCTATACAGTGTTTTGAATTATGTACAGAGAGCTAATTTTAGAGCAGATTATGTTAACTTGAGCATAGCTCGTGTTTAGTTCCAATCAAAGCACTTATTTTGTCTAGTGGCGTGGGCATGACAGAAAAATGTGACCATTCGCACAATCATCCTAAAATCTTATAAGAAATTAGGTGTTTTTTGTATTCCAATAAAATTATACCAGGGATCAGCAATTTTGAAGGGAGAGGGGGCCACAAAATACTGTAATCCTGCAATTCTACACATTTTACAATAGGGTGAAATGAAATGGTCGCAGTTTTGAATATGATATCCGAGTGAGACTGACTAATAAAAATCAATGGGGGCCCCCCGGCTGATAGTTTAACTTGTTGTCATGGTTGAGTTATCTTAAGTTAAACTGCCAGCTAACACATTTTAACAGACATGGGCTAATTGACTGACATAAGAGTAAAACTGCTGATGCACAACCAAATTTCAAAATTGCACCTTGTGTATTCTACTATTCTAACTATTCTGACCCCGACTGAGGGAATTGATCTAAGTTACTTCAAAACCCACAGGCTGCCAGTTCCCCATCCCTGCGTAATACTATTCTATTCGGTACTGTTATGTAGAATGAGATCATTACCGTGTGATCTTGCAGACATTTATTCAGCTTTGATCAAACATGAGCAGAATCTAATTTGTGCAGAAGCTTCGGGACCTTTGGCTGTCTGTAAGATGGTCCAGAAAATTTGGATCCACACCCACTCCGTCCAGTTCCCAACCAGGGACACTAGGACCTCAGGGGGTACTGGGCCTATCCACCAGGGGTACTTGAGAAGACTCATGAGACCATAGGCCTACTGGTATAATGCACGAGGGGGTACTTCAGGGGTACTCTGGGCAGAATAAAATTCAGTTGGTGGTACAGTAACCGAAAAAGGTTGGGAAACCACTGCTTTAGATACCCTGCCAGAGCACCACCTCTATGGACTCGCGTCTCACCTTTCTCTGCTCCTGAGAAAATTGAGATTATCTTGTTGCGGGGTTTCCTTTCTTCCGGAACCGAGGGCAGGGGCTTAGAGCTGTGATTGGCTGAGAGCGGGTCCTTGCTGGAGCCGGTGCTGAAGATGGTGCTGCTCATCCTGACTGGGGGGGCTGGGGGCTTGTCCTCTGGATCCCCGTTATCACACATGGCCGCAGGGAGCGGGAAGGACAGAAAGAGGGTAACAAAGAGACAGACAGGAGGAAAGAAAGCACTAATGTGCACAATAGACAGAGGTGGGTCAGAGAGATCAGGAATGGGAATCAGAATAGAAGGAGAGCATGGGGTGATATCTGCAAGATAAACGGAGACATAATCAGTTTAACCACAAAAATGACAGGTGAACAAGAGCACATGCACATTGCATAACATATTAGGTGGTATTTGATTTAGAAGAGGCAGTCCGGTTTTATGGTTGTAAACCGGTTCATGTTTATCTTGAGGTGAAACTGACTTTACACCACAGAGGAGCACCTTTATCTAGACAGGAAGATTGCTCTGTCAGAACTCATTTTCTCTCTGGCATGTTTTCAGCATTCCCCTATGACTATGCAGAGATATAAACTAGGGCAGATTTCCTATCATAGCACACATCGTCATTCACCCTCGAAACATACGCATACAGTACCAGTCAAGTTTGGACACACCTACTCATTCAGGGTTTTCCTTTGTTTTACTATTTTCTACATTGTAGAATAATAGTGAAGACATCAAAATGATGAACACATATGGAATCATGTAGTAACCCAACAAAAGTTAAACAAATCAAAATATATTTTATATGAGATTCTTTAAAGTAGCCATCCTTTGCCTTGACAGATTTGCACACTCTTGGCATTCCCTCAATCAGATTAATGAGGTAGTCACCTGGAATGCATTTCAATTAACAGGTGTGCCTTGTTAAAAGTTAATTTGTGGAATTTCTTTCCTTAATGCATTTGAGCCAATCAGTTGTATTGTGACAAGGTTGGGGTATACAGAAGATAGCCCCCCATTTGGTAAAAGAGCAAGTCCATATTATGGCAAGAACAGCTCAAATAAGCAAAGAGAAACAACAGTCCATCATTACGGGTCAGCCAATACAGAAAGTGCAGTTGCAGTTGTTCATGTACAGTTGCAAAAACCATCAAGCGCTATGATGAAACTGGCTCTCATGAGGACCGCCACAGGAAAGGAAGACCCAGAGTTACCTACGCCGCAGAGGATAAGTTCATTAGTTACTTGCACCTTAGATTGCAGCCCAAATAAATGCTTCACAAAGTTCAAGTAACAGACAACTTAACTGTTCAGAGGAGACTGCATAAATCAGGCCTTCATGGTCAAATTGCTGCAAAGAATGCACCACTAAAGGACACCAATAAGAAGAGACTTACTTAGGCCAAGAAACATGAACAATGGACAATAGACCGGTGAAAATCTGTCCTTTGGTCTGATGAGGCCAAATGTGAGATTTGTTTCCAACAGCCGTGTCTTTGTGAGACCCAGAGTAGGTGAACGGATGATCTCTGCATGTGTGGTTCCCACTGTGAAGCATGGAGGAGGTGGTATTATGGTGTGGGGGTTCTTTGCTGGTGACAGTGATTTATTTAGAATTCAAGGCACACTTAACCCGCATGGCTACCACAGCATTCTGCAGCAATACACCATCCCATCTGGTTTGTGCTTAGTGGGACTATCATTTGTTTTTCAACAGGACAATGATCCAAAACACACCTCTAGGCTGTGCAAGGTCTATTTGACCAAGAAGGAGAGTGATGAGTGCTGCATCAGATGACCTAGCCTCCACAATCATCAGAACTCAGCCAAATTGAAATGGTATGGGATGAGTTGGACTGCAGTGAAAGAAAAGCAGCCAACAAGTGCTCAGCATGTGGTAACTCCTTCAAGAATGTTGGAAAAGAATTCCAGGTGAAGCTGGTTGAGAGAATGCCAAGAGAGTGCAAAACGGTCATCAAGGCAAAGGGTGGCTATTTGAAGAATCTATTTGTTCAACACTTTTTTGGTTACTCACATTAAGCATCTCCAATCCAAAATTAAATCTAGAATCGACTTCCTCATGAAGCTGGTTGAGAGAATGCCAAGTGTGTGCAAAGCTGTCATCAAGGCAAAGGGTGGCTACTTTTAATTTGTTTCACACTTTTTTGGTTACTACATGATTCCATGTGTTGTTTCATAGTATTAATGTCTTCACTGTTATTCTACAATGTAGAAAAAAGTAAAACAAATTAAGAAAAACCCTTGAATGAGTAGGTGTGTGCAAACATTTGACCGGTACTGTAATTATAGGAAGAACAACACTGGATGGGTGTGTTGCAGAGGCAATAGGAAGGGACTGGGCAAGAAAATAGGTAGGTCTAGAATTGATTATATGTCCCTCAACAGTAATTACTGTCATTTTTCAGAAAGGTGTTGGATACAGAGCTAAGAAAGGCAGTAGAAGTGCAGACAATGGTGGGTTTTTAGAGGGTTAATCATTTCTGTAGTAGAGATCAACAACAGGGAGGGTTGGGTTGAGAAGCCGCATCACAAAAAGCAGCCACATTACTAGCATGTAATGGTCTCCCTTTCATTATATCCTTTGTCATCTCCATCTATGATGTAAAAGAAGTGACCAGGTGAACGCCAATTCATTACAAAAGGATGTCCACTATATTTCTCACATGTATCCATCTTCTCAGACCAGCACAGATGAACGAGAGGACATGAAGAGCGGAATCCATGTCAGACTATCGAGAAACACAATAAATCGACTGGGTATGATCATGACCATCATCATAATCACCTTTCAGACCATTAACTTCAGCTAGTCAGGAAGGAGAGAAGTAGAGGAATACATATCAATTCTCTCACTCGGCCATCATCGTAAATAAGAATTTGTTCTTAACTGACTGGCCTAGTTAAATAAAGGATAAACATTTTATTTTATTTACCATTGACCTAATGTTAGGTCAAGGTTTCTGAAATGTGCAACACAGTAGGGAACTAGATCACCCCCTTATGACTTCCAAACGTGCATTTCCAAGATGGAAAATGCATTCTAGAGTCACTGTGAAAGATCAGATCAAACGTAATACTTGCAGGTGAACCTAGCTAAATAGTTAAGCCTGATTTCAAGAAGATATTAAGTCTAGGCTAGTTAGCTAACAATTTTACCTATTCAACTAAGCTACCTAAAGCTAGTTAGGCTAACAGTTATCTGGAGTTCAGTTAGCCAGCTAGCTACCTAAAGTTAGCTAGGCTAACAGTTGTCCGGAGTTCAGTCAGCCAGCTAGCTAACGTTAATTGCATATAGTTAGCTAGCTAACAACATTAGAAGTGTGAATTAGCTAGCTTGCGCTGTTATTGCTAGGGCTAGATTAACAAACCAGTTTATCTCCAAGGACGAACGCCAGACAATAAGGAACCCTGCTTGACAATACAGATGTACATTTGGTAAGCAACATAACGACATTAGCTAGATAGCGCGTTTTCTCGGTGCCGGTAATAATTTACGGGTATTTTATTTGCTAGCCAATGATGTCGACTCGCAACTCACCAGACAGACTCCATACACAACAGAAAACTTTGGTCCAAATCCTCGACGCTGTGAAAGCTTTAATTTGTACATACGTTAAATTTACATTTAAAAAAATATAAAGATTTGAAGTAGAGTTTACAGAATATACAGAGTAAACCAATGTATGATTTCAACAGTTCCTATAACTTTTTCGTCATTCTTTGTCGACCGGGTGGATTCTTCTTCTTTGGTATCATGGCATTTTGTTTGTGCATGCTGCCACCTACTGTGCGGTAGCTATTTAACCAGCTTCACCTGGAATTCTTTTCCAACAGTCTTGAAGGAATTCCCACATATGCTGAGCACTTGTTGGCTGTTTTTCCTTCACTCTGCGGTCCTACTCATCACACACCATCTCAATTTGTTTGAGGTCGAGGATTGTAGAGGCCAGGTCATCTAATGCAGGACTCCATCACTCTCCTTCTTGGTGAAATAGTCCTTACACAGCCTGGAGGTGTGTTGGGTCATTGTCCTGTTGAAAAACAAATGATAGTCCCACTAAGCCAACACCAGATAGGATGGCGTATCGCTGCAGAATGCTGTGGTAGCCATGCTGGTTAAGTGTGCATTGAATTCTAACTAAATCACAGACAGTTTCACCAGCAAAGCAAGCCCACACCATAACACCCCCTACACCATGCTTTACAGTGGGAAATACACATGCAGAGATCATCCGTTCATCCACATTGCGTTTCACAAAGACACAGCGTTTGGAACCAAAAATCTCACATTTGGACTCCAGACCAAAGGACAAATTTCCACCGGTCTAATGTCCATTGCTCGTGTTTCTTGGTCCAAGCAAGTCTCTTCTTATTATTGGTGTCCTTTAGTAGTGGTTTCTTTGCAGCAATTTGACAATCAGACCATGAAGGCCTGATTCACGCAGTCTCTTCTGAACAGTTGATGTTGTGTCTGTTAGTTGATCTCTTTGAAGCATTTATTTGGGCTGCAATTTCTGAAGCTGGTAACTCTAATGAACTTATTCTCTGCAGCAGAGCTGTTCATGCCATAATATGGACTTGGACTTTTACCAAGTAGGGCTGTATTCTATATACCACCCAACCTTGTCACAACACAACCAATTGGCTCAAATGCATTAAGAAGGAAAGCAATTCCACAAACTAACTTTTAACAAGGCACACCTGTTAATTGACATGCATTCCAGTTGACTACCTCATGAAGCTGGTTGAGAGAATGCCAAGAGTGTGCCTAGCTGTCATGAGTAGATGTTCTAAAACTTTTGACCGGTAGTGTATAGTATACTACTCACTGGCCTCTCTCTCTGTGCTGGCACATATACACTACTCACAGGGATCACTCACCCTCAACCCATCTTCCTCTACTTTATTCACTGCCTCTGGCCACCTCTACCTGCCTCTCTCGCACCGGAACCTTCTGATCCCCAGAAACATGGGCACCCCTACAGTTGACACATACAACTTTTACAACACCGAAATTACACAAGCTCTCCTGCACACTTCCTACATCTTCGAATCTCCCTCCTACACACATGACATGACCATAAATGTTGCACCAGAAACACTGCAGTGGCTCTGGCACACAAGATCTAACAGGATAATTGATATATCCTAACATGACTTTATCATGTAAAAACTGAGATTCAAAACTCAAAAGGACTGACAGTGACTCCTCTGTTTCATCCCTCTCACTACTGGGTCTGCGTCGCACCAAACCGTGGGCACCACAAACACCAGGAATCCTCAACTTCAATTGCTCCACCTGCACACTTAATGCTACCACAGAAACCACTAATTTCCCCGCTTCTTTACTACCTCCCTTATGTTACCTCATTTGCACACACTGTATCTATACTTTTTTCTCTATTGTTTTATTGGCAGTATGTTTGTTTATTCCATGTGTAACTCTGTGTTGCTATTTGTGTCGCACTGCTTTGCTTTAACTTGGTCAGGTCACAGTTGTAGATGAGAGCTTGTTCTCAACTAGCCTACGTGGTTAAATAAAGGTGAAATAAAATAAAAAAGTTATGCTGCCACCACTGTGCTTCACGGTTGGGATGGTGTTTTTCGGCTTGCAAGCCTCCTACTTTTTCCTCCAAACATAATGATGGTCATTATGGCCAAACAGTTCTATTTTTGTTTCATCAGACCAGAGGACATTTCTCCAAAAAGTACTATCTTTGTCCCCATGTGCAGTTGCAAACCATAGTCTGGCTTTTTTATTGCTGTTTTGGAGCAGTGGCTTCTTCCTTGCCGAGCGACCTTTTAGGTTATGTCGATATAGGTCTTGTTTTACTGTGGATATAGATACTTTTGTACCCGTTTCCTCCAGCATCTTCACAAGGTCCTTTGCTATTATTCTGGGATTGATTTGCACTTTTCGCACCAAAGTACATTCATCTCTAGTAGACAGAACACGTCTCCTTCCTGAGCGGTATGACGGCTGCGTGGTCCCATGGTGTTTATACTTGCGTACTATTGTTTGTACAGATGAACGTGGTACCTTCAGGCGTTTGGAAATTGCTCCCAAGGATGAACCAGACTTGTGGAGATCTACAATTTATTTTCTGAGGTCTTGGCTGATTTCTTTAGATTTTCCCATGATGTCAAGCAAAGAGGCACTGAGTTTGAAGGTAGGCCTTGAAATACATCCACAGGTACACCTCCAATTGACTCAAATGATGTCAATTAGCCTATCAGAAGCTTCTAAAGCCATGACATCATTTTCTGGAATTTTTCAAGCTGTTTAAAGACACAGTCAACTTTGTATTTGTAAACTTCTGACCCACTGGAATTGTGATACAGTGAATTATCAGTGAAATAATGTCTGTAAACAATTGTTGGAAAAATTAGTTGTGTCATGCACAAAGTAGATGTCCTAACCGACTTGCCAAAAGTACAGTTTGTTAGCAAGAAATGTGTGGAGTGGTGAAAATCATCCTAAGTGTATGTAAACTTCCGACTTTAACTGTATATACTGCATTCTATACTATCTATTGAATCTTAACATATGCCGCTCTGACATTGCTCATCCATATATTAATAGATTATTTCCATTCCTTACTTAGATGTGTGTATTAGGTATTTGTTGTGGAATTGTTAGATATTACTTGATGGATATTGCTGCACTGTTGGAACTAGAAGCACAAGCATTTCACTCCACTCGCAATAACATTGCATGTGACCAATAAAATTTGATTTGACTTGGTCAGAGAGGTTGAAAATGTCAGTAAAGACGCTTGCTATTCAACTGGACATACTATTGAATAGTTGTAAATGTTTATTGATATGAAACACTGGCATGTACAAAACACAAATACTTTGGCTCCTTGGACCTTTCTCCATTTTAACAACATTATTCTTGTACAAGATTGATATATTCACAGTTGAAAAAAACAAACAAAGTTATGCTAAAACCCTAAAACTCCCAAAACAATGAATAAAAACTAAAGATCTTTGGAAAGGAAGTCACAATTGTCACATGTCCTTATCAACATTGTACATCAAAGGACAATATTATTTTGTGTATGGTTAGAATAATAAGTGGCATAATTGCTTATGGTCAACCTTAAAAACATGCAATAACTTTATAATAAAATTCTCCACATTCTATATTTTAGGTCAACAAAATATTCAAAAGCAATAGCAGTGGACTTTGGTTCCAGTGAATAGCGCAGAATCATTAACCTGTTTCATTATTCTTCAATTTCTTACAATGTTTGTCTTTCATTTGTACTTTACAGCAGCGTGAATAAAGATCTTTGGAAAGCCATTCCCCACAAATAAAAATATGGCTTGCACTATGTTCACTTTATCTAGGGAGTAGTGATTGTTAAATTGTTTATCATTAGTGGTGAACAGCTGATTTTTTATTCAAAGTGCATTAACGCTTGCTGGTTATGTTGGTAAAGAGATACCAGTCCCTTCCTAAATGTCTGATCATTATCACCATAACACATTCAAGAGTGGGCAAATGCTTTTGATAGTCAATATAGTGCACCTTTTACCAGACAGCTTATTACTCAAAGACTGGACGGAGTGAACTTTTATGTGTGGTTGCTTGGTTTAAGATAGATTTTTAGGCAGGATTCAAGATTGCAGTATATGCATGTGGTTGAATCCGAGAGGTAGCTAGGTAACTAAAATGTAGACACAAATGAGATATTAACACTGGCCCTAATATTTAAGTGAGGACAGAATAAAAGATGGAAACTAAACCATGAAAAAAATGGTGTTATCAACAGCTGTTGAATTTGTTTGTAAAATACAAAAACTATATATGTTTACATATTTCAAGTACTTTGAAAAAAAGCTTTGTATTTAGACCATAATATGTATGCACGGCCATCATAGAAAGGGAAATAATTTTGTAAATATATTACACTATTTTACTACATAGGCAAAATACATATTTATAGAAAAGTACTTTAAAGAAATATATCTCATTTTTTCTTCTTATCCTGGGTGCACCGTGGACAAAACCTGAAAAAGACAAAATAAAAGTACAAAAAGGCAATGCATGTTATCAACATTCCCAAATTCATTCGCTTTTAATTACATATATAATACACTTCATTAACTAATTGTAAAAGATTCACCTACCATTTTCCTTTGGGCTTTGTAGCAAGATCAACACAAGCAAAGTGAAACCACTCAATTGGACACTGTTTGAAAAATAAAAACACTGGTAAAAAGACATCAACATTTCAGTATTCTTTTGATTAACTTGTAGAATCTATAGAGAATACCCAGGGCTCTACAGTGTGAACATTTTCATGTGCGACCTGAGATTTTAATTTTGGGAGCGCTGTGCGCCTAGAAAAATCAATCACACAGATAATTGTTATAATGATTGGGCTTCGCTGTACCATTGTTTTCGAGTGCCCCATGGATAAAAGCGTGTGCAGATTTGTTACTTTCATGGTTACACCATTACTACAGCGAAAACCGATTGTTTCTAGCACAAAAAGGTAAAAAGATATTACCGGTGCAATGTTTTATTCCTCCTATCATGAATTGGCTAGACATTCAAAAAACATTTTGCTGGCTGTTCCTAAACCACTTGCTTACACCTTGTTCAGTCATGTAACCTCGTTAGCTAGCTATCTAACAGCCTGGTTACTTAATTACCATTTTTAAGTGGGTGGTGTGAGCCCTGAATGATGATTGGCTGGAAAAGGGATTGCTCTTTCAGGAAATCAATGATCATATAGCAATAAACTTGACACTCTTAAAGAGACAGTGTACAATTTTCTATATAATGCACCTCAATAAGTAGTGCTTTTACACAATGTAGAAACCTAAATCCCCTTTGGCTTTGTAGTAAGGTCAACAAGTGAAACCACTCAATTGGACACAGACAAATTTGGTATGAAGACAACATTAAAATGTAGAAACCTAAACCACATTTTAACTTTTATGATATACAAATGGCTTTACAGGGTTGGAACATCAGTTTTATAGGGCATAAAAGTAGCTAGAAATTAATATATACCTTATGGGGTAGCCTAGTGGTTAGAACGTTGGACTAGTAACCGGAAGTTTGCAAGTTCAAACCCCTGAGCTGACAAGGTACAAATCTGTCGTTCTGGTACAAATCTGTCGTTCTGCCCCTGAACAGGCAAGTTAACCCACTGTTCCTAGGCCGTCATTGAAAATAAGAATTTGTTCTTAACTGACTTGCCTAGTTAAATAAAGGTAAAATAAATAATTTAGGCTAAATTAAACAAATATTTTCTGGTGCACCTACATTTTATGTTATGGTCTTAACACAACATACTTTTTTTTTTGAGTCCTGAGAATAGCACTAATTTCAAAGCATTCTTTGAATAACAAGACAACCAATACCCAATAAAAACTTACATCAGGGTTATCACATCCAATCATCTCTCCATATGACACTTGATGGCACAAGCAGTATGTTGGCTCATTGGGATCAACTGGCATGTCCAAAACATCTGACGGTTGCATTGGCAGGAGAGCAGAACTCAATCCTGGGCTACAGACGTTAATAGATGGTAAATTATATTAAGGGAGAGTGAGAACCAGGCAGACGCACGTAAATAGTACTTGCTTGTAAAACCTTTTCAATACCTATTTTTAAGCTTTTTCTTCCTGGGAGAATCCTCATCCGATGATTTCCTTCCTCTCCCCTTGGGTCCTCGCTTCTCCCTTAGTCCCTGACCTTCACCCTCTGAAGCAGATATTCACAGCAATGGACATGGAAGTTAGTTTACCTGTCGTAAATGTGCTGTAGAACTATTTCCCACCAACAGTCTCCCTGCTTACTCTTTATCCCTCTTCCTTCTGGACTTTCATAGCCGCTCACTTCCAGCTTCTCCTTCAGCTCATTCTCAAATCGGGCCAGGTCTGCATCCAGCCTGCGGATATGCTTGTCCACCTATGACATGCACACAATTAGATTGGTTTTGCATTATCCATTGACCAATAGTGAAAGTATTGACACATCTTTATGTACTCATATGCCAGGTTTGGAGCACTGACCATTTCATATGTCTGCATTGCAAGCTGCACTTTGTCATCGCTGAACTCTTTGCACTTGCTGTAAGCACTCTGGATCTTCTGCAGGTGCTCAACCCTCTGTTCCGAAGCCAAGTTCCTTACACTTGAGATGTACTCCTCTGCCAGCTTGTCGATCTCTCCTTTTTTCTCTACATAATTGCAGAAACATTTTTATACTGGATAATGAAAGATGCTGAACTATACAATACTGATGGGGCATGAAACCATGTGGTAAATCAAGTGATCAAAACAAATACAATTTTAAATGTATTTCTTGTGCAGTATTGTACCTTCAGTTCTATTGTCCAGGTCCCGCATCAGTGTAAAGTTTCTCTGTAGTTCACAAGGCAGATTCTCAATACCTGGGGGAATGGATCATGATTGTTAAGAGCAGTCATTCAGTAACTACAATAGTTCATAATGAGAACAAGATACGATTTGATGGTAACACACAGCTGACAGCTCATGGCTCTTTGCAGCATTTTGGCGATGATTTCCATTGCCTGTACTGCATAGCCACGCACATTTACATAGGGAAAAAACCTCAACGTCCCTTGTATGTCACCAATGTAGAATAATTACTCTGCCGATTGTCCGCGGATTGGTCCTTCAGCTGGTGGAAATTTTAGACAAAATATCCACAGGAAAGTATTATTAAAAGGTCTTTAAAAAACACAGGTACATCTGTGGCAATCAATATTTGTTTGCTCGTGCCCAAACCAACGTCTTGCAGGTGTTTACATGGTGTTGCGCATGTGGCAGGGAATATAAATGTTAAGGCAGTACATGTACTCTAAAAAGTCTGTGAATATAACATTTCGACCAGCGGAAGGACCAACCACAGACAACCAGTACAGTTAATTCAGCAACATCTATTGATAGGAAACTTTCCAAGTTGTTGCAGTGCTTTGTTTCAGACGACACCAATAATTGGTATTCACTCTTATTTACTAGGCAAATGGTTCTTGTACTTATTTTCTACACTGAATGTAGTCTGATGAGCGTTACCAAATAACAGGTGGCCACATCAAAATGGATAATGTTAGCTGGATCATGACATCTGTACTACCAAATAAGTTCAACCTAAATGTTTTCCTGGAAAACAAGATCATGTTTAAAGTTTGGCGGAAGTGAGACCCAGTGAGTGAAACTGTGCTTGTGACGCACTTTTAAATTAAACATCGCGGCCCGTGTATACTTCCCCTCCCCGCCATCTAACTAGAGCAAAGTACATTTTATGATCATGGATAACTGAGACCCTAAATAAATTAAACCTAGCCGTTTAGCTAACTAGAACAACACCTTATTGTTGGCTTGCTGCGAACGTTACCAGTAGCTAAATAAGCCGAAAACAGCCCTCGTTTTAGTTTGTTTTAAACCCCTTTTCTCTACAATTTATGCAATGCGTTAGATAAGGCCAACAATGTAAAGCATTTAATCGAATCTACAACTCCAATGTCCTAGCGAGTTACTAGACTGCTAACAAAAACAAAGACAGTTTGCTAGCTAGTTTTAACGTTAGTCGTGCCGAAAACGTAACGTTCATATCAATAATAGACAACTTGCTTGGCTATAACGTCGCTAACTAAGAAATTCGTGACCGAAAAACTCAAGATTGGAAATGTATGAAGACAATTTACACAACGGATCAAATTAAGTTAGCTAACGGTAGATACTCACTATCAAGGTAATGTTCCAGGTATATTGCCGTCGCCATCTTTTCACTGTTAGTTTACAGGGCTAGCGAACTAGCAAGTAACGTTAGCTAAACACAGGCACATTTTTCCTACCTGAAGTTAGCTAGCATATGCTGCGTTCATAACCAAGTAGGAAGGTGATATTTACTTATGTTGTGTAAATACGACTTGGATACATTCACGTGCTTTGAAAAACAAGCTGTGTCAACCGTAAACTACAAGTACAGCTAGCGATCATGCTTATAAACAAAGTGTTCAAAACCCATATTAAGATATTTTTTTAATTAAGGTTTTGTTATTACAAAAATGTCAAACGCTAATATTGGGGTAATTTCTTAGTATGTGACATCAGAGGTCAAATTGTGGGAGAAGTTCCTGGTGCTTTCATGACATCGGTGATCTCCAGATCGGAAAGTTGTAGCTCTAGAAAGATGGCCGAGTTTCCGACTTTGATTCCGAGTTGGATGACCGTTCAAATAGATTTTTTCCCAGTCGGAGCTTGTTTTTTGTGTGTTTGTTTTAGAGTTCCCAGTTGTCGTGAATACTCGGAAGTCGGAGATTTCAGAGTTCCCAGTTGTCGTGAATACTCGGAAGTCGGAGATTTCAGAGTTACCAGTTGCTTTAAATGCAGCATTATGGTACGTTCCACAGCTAAGGCGAGGTGACGCGACTGACAAACCACGAAATTGGGGAGAATTTATATATATATATTCTGGATGTGGTTAGCTGATACCTAAAATACCTATACAGGCGACGTAAGACCTGTCTAACAATTGAAATACATGTCCACAAAAGCGGAAGGGAGATCAGGCTTCCTCCTGCCTGCCTTTCGCCTTTGTGGACATGTATTTCAATTGTTAGACAGGTCTTACATCTTACAACGCCTGTATAGGTATTTAGGTCATTTTAGGCCAGTGGTGTCAAACTAATTTTGCCCCATTCGGTCTTCAACGACGTCTGGAGGACAACACAGAAAATGTGTTATATTTCCTTGCTGTCAAAATATGTGGGGGGGGGGGGGGGGTTGTATAGCTTTCATATCAGTGATTATTGGCCAGCTGGACACAGTCAAACTACATGAATGTAAATCAAATCAAATTTTATTTGTCACATACACATGGTTAGCAGATGTTAATGCGAGTGTAGCGAAATGCTTGTAGGTCCATTATCATCTACAGTTTCGATTTGGTTTCAGTCAAAATGTATATACAGCACCAGTCAAAACTTTGGACACACCTACTCATTAAAGGTTTATCTTTTTATTTGTACTATTTTCTACATTGTAGAATAGTGAAGACATTAAAACTATGAAATAACACATGGAATCATGTAGTAACCAAAAAAGTGTTAAACAATTAAAAATATATTTTATTTTTGAGATTCTTCAAAGTAGCCACCCTTTGCCTTGATGACAGCTTTGTACACACTTGGCATTCTCTCAACTAGCTTCACCTGGAATGCTTTCTCAACAGTTTTGAAGGAATTCCCACATTTGATTTGGTGATTTGATGCAGCACTCCATTACTCTCATTCTTGGTCAAATAGCCCATTCACAGCCTGGAGGTGTATTCGGTCATTGTCCTGTTGAAAAACAAATGAAAGTCCCATTAAGCTTAAAACCTGTAACTGACAGTTAGACTTACAGGTTATGTCGTTGTCTTTTGTTTGAATTGTTTATGTGTATGCTGTGCGGGGGAAATGATAATACAAGCGGAACTACGTAGCTAATACTGTTGTAACGGGGATCCTTATTGTAGCAACACACTTTGAGGGAAGGCAATCCTGCGCTGCGTTAGCTAAGTTTTCATGTCATCGGGTGTAGTTCATAAAGGTTGAAGAGTGTATGTTAGGATGAAGTGTGAATTCATGCCAGGAATAATAAGTGTGAAGTTTGATTTCCTCCCTTCTGTAATAAGCAGCCAATTAGGTATTTGTTCCTTTATTCATGTGTTTAATCTGAACCCGTTATAACGCCGGTTAAACTTGTCAGGGTTTTCCTGTGGTGAAGTAGAGGAGGACCAAAACGCAGCGTGGTTATATTGACTCATGTTTAATAAAAACATGAACACTACAAAACAATAACCGTGGAAAACCAAAAACATCCCTATCTGGTGCAAAACACAGAGACAGGAACAATCACCCACAAAACCCAACACAAAACAGGCTACCTAAATATGGTTCCCAATCAGAGACAATGACTAACACCTGCCTCTGATTGAGAACCATATCAGGCCAAACATAGAAATAGACTAACCAAACACACAACATAGAATGCCCACCCAGCTCACGTCCTGACCAACACTAAAACAAGGAAAACACATACGAAAGATGGACAGAACATGACAAAACTGTTATGTAAGCACTTCAGAGTTATACCAAGCTAATAAGTCACTCGTAAGATAAGGTTGTAAGAGTGTGCTTAACTGTATTTTTCATTTACTTTATAGTTCTCACGGAAGGTGATAATTCTGACTAAAACTACAGAATAAAGCCGCCAGTTAAAATCAAGGAACGGTTGTGCTCGTGGTTACTGAAGGGAGCTACCGCTGCAGAATGCTGTGGTAGCCATGCTGATTAAGTGTGCCTTGAATTCTAAATAAATCACAGTGTCACCAGCAATGCATCCCCACACCATAACACCACCTCCTCCATGCTACACAGTGGGAATCACACATGCAGAGATCCGTTCACCTACTCTGGTTCTCACAAAGACAGTGGTTGGAACCAAAAATATCAAATGTGGACTGAGACCAAAGGACAGATTTCCACCGGTCTAATGTCCAATGCTCGTGTTTCTTGGCCTACTGAAGTCTCTTCTTCTTATTGGTGTCCTTTAATAGTGGTTTCTTTGCAGCAATTTGACCATGAAGGCCTGAACAGTTGATGTTGAGATGTCTTACTTGAACTCTGTGAAGCATTTATTTGGCCTGCAGTTTGAGGCTGGTAACTAATGAACTTACTAACTCTGGGTCTTCCTTTCCTGTGGTGGTCCTCTTGATAGTTTTTGCAACTTTCAAATTTCTTGAAATTATCTGGATTGATTTACCTTGATCTGGATTGATTTACCTTCATGTCTTAAAAGAATGATGGACTGTTGTTTCTCTTTGCTTATTTGAGCTGTTCTTGCTATAATATGGACTTGCTCTTTTACCAAATAGGGCCATCTTCTGTATATTACCACTACCTTGTCACAACACAACTAATTGGCTCAAATGCATTAAGAAGGAAAGACATTTCACAAATGAACTTTTAACAAGGTACACCTGTTAATTGAAATGCATTCCAGGTGGTTCCCTCATGAAGCTGGTTGAGAATGTCAAAAATGTGCAATGCTGTTATCAAGGCAACGGGTGGCTACTCTGAAGAATCTGAAATATACCAAATATTTTGATTTGTTTAACACTTTTTTGGTTACTACATGATTCCATATGTGTTATTTCATAGTTTGTCTTCACTATTAGACAAACTATGCAAGGCAGTCATTAGAAAAACCGAGGCTACTGAGTCTGCCGATAAGAATATGGTGATTGACAGAGTCGAAAGCCTTGGCAAGGTCGATGAAGACGGCTGCACAGTACTGTCTTTTATCGATGGCGGTTATGATATCGTTTAGTTCCTTGAGCGTGGCTGAGGTGCACCCGTGACCGGCTCGGAAACCAGATTGCACAGAGAAGGTACGGTGGGATTCGAGAAGGTCAGTGACCTGTTTGTTGACTTGGCTTTCGAAGACCTTAGATAGGTAGGGCAGGATGGATATAGGTCTGTAACAGTTTGGGTCCAGGGTGTCTCCCCCTTTGAAGAGACTGCGGCAGCTTTCCAATCCTTGGGGATCTCAGACGATATGAAAGAGAGGTTGAACAGGCTGGTAATAGGGGTTGCGACAATGGTGGCGGACAGTTTCAGAAATAGAGGGTTCAGATTGTCAAGCCTAGTTGATTTGTACGGGTCCAGGTTTTGCAGCTCTTTCAGAACATCTGCTATCTGGATTTGGGTAAAGGAGAACCTGGAGAGGCTTGGGCGAGTAGCTGCGGGGGTGGGGGGAGCTGTTGGCCGAGGTTGGGGTAGCCAGGAGGAAGGCATGGCCAGCCGTTGAGAAGTGCTTGTTGAAGTTTTCGATAATCATGGATTTATCGGTGGTGACCGTGTTACCTAGCCTCAGTGCAGTGGGCAGCTGGGAGGAGGTGCTCTTGTTCTCCATGGACTTTACAGTGTCCCAGAACTTTTTGGAGTTAGAGCTACAGGATGCAAATATCTGCCTGAAGAAGCTGGCCTTTGCTTTCCTGACTGACTGCGTGTATTGGTTCCTGACTTCCCTGAACAGTTGCATATCGCTGGGACTATTCGATGCTATTGTAGTCCGCCACAGGATGTTTTTGTGCTGGTCGAGGGCAGTCAGGTCTGGAGTGAACCAAGGGTTATATCTGTTCTTAGTTTTGCATTTTTTGAACAGAGTATGCTTATCTAAAATGGTGAGGAATTTACTTTTAAAGAATAACCAGGCATCCTCAACTGACGGGATGAGGTCAATATCCTTCCAGGATACCCGGGCCAGGTCGATTAGAAAGGCCTGCTCGCAGAAGTGTTTTAGGGAGCGTTTGACAGTGATGAGGGGTGGTCGTTTGACTGCGGATCCATAGCGGATACAGGCAATGAGGCAGTGATCGCTGAGATCCTGGATGAAGATAGCAGGGGTGTATTTGGAGGGCCAGTTGGTCAGGATGACGTCTATGAGGGTGCCCTTGTTTAGGGTTGTACCTGGTGAGTTCCTTGATGATTTGTGTGAGATTGAGGGCATCTAGCTTAGATTGTAGGACTGCCGGGGTGTTAAACATATCAGCTGGGAGCTGAGGGGGGTCGGTACCAGGCGACAACAGTGAGAGACTTGTTTCTGGAGAGAGTAATTTTTAAAATTAGTAGTTTGAACTGTTTGGGTATGGACCTGGAAAGTATGACATTACTTTGCAGGCTAACTCCTCCCCCTTTGGCAGTTCTATCTTGACAGAAGAAGTTGCACCTAGAGCTCTACGTGACTGGCAGCATAGTGTTTGTCTTTCATTACAATTAATGAAAGACTGTTACATTCTGTTACAGCGAAATAGAATTAGCTCTTAATTACTTATCTATGCAAATTAAATTGATTACCCACTCCACAGCAAACTGTTCTAGCTGCACTGATTGGTAAAGTAATTCAATGTCGAGTTACATCTTTTTTTTTATTATTAAAATATTTGAGGTTTAAAAAAAAAATGAACAAAAACAATAAAAACCGCTTCAGAACTTTATTTTGCTGTTCGGAATAAAATAAATAAATAATGGTTTTGTTCAGAACTAAACGGTTGGAAAATAACTTTGGTTCCAAACCTTGCTACATCACACAAAATCAGCAAAAAAAGAAACGTCCCTTTTTCAGGACCCTGTTTTTCAAATATAATTTGTAAAAATCCAAATAACTTCACAGATCTTCATTGTAAAGGATTTAAACACTGTTTCCCATGCTTGTTTAATGAACATGAACCTGTGGAACGGTCATTAAGACACTAACAGCTTACAGACAGTAGGCAATTAAGGTCACAGTTATGAAACCTTAGGACACTAAAGAGGCTTTCTACTGACTCTGAAAAACACCAAAAGAAAGATGCCCAGGGTCACTGCTCATCTGCTTGAACGTGCCTTCGGCATGCTGCAAGGAGGCATGAGGACTGCAGATGTGGCCAGGGAAATAAATTGCAATGTCCGTACTGTGAGATGCCTAAGACAGCGCTACAGGGAGACAGGATGGACAGCTGATCATCCTCGCAGTGGCAGACCACGTGTAACAACACCTGCACAGGATCGTTACATCCGAACATCACACATGCGGGACAGGTGCAGGATGGCAACAACAACTGCCCGAGTTACACCAGGAACGCACAATCCCTCCATCAGTGCTGAGACTATCCGCAATAGGCTGAGAGAGGCTGGACTGAGGACTTGTAGGCCTGTTGTAAGGCAGGTCCTCACCAGACATTACCGGCAACAACGTCGCCTATGGGCACAAACCCACCGTCGCTGGACCAGACAGGACTGGCAAAAAGTGCTCTTCACTGACGAGTCGTGGTTTTGCCTCACCAGGGGTGATGGTTGGATTCGTGTTTATCGTCGAAGGAATGAGCATTACACCGAGGCCTGTACTCTGGAGCGGGTTCGAGGTGGAGGGTCCGTCAAGGTCTGGGGCGGTGTGTCACAGCATCATCGAACTGAGCTTGTTGTCATAGCAGGTAAGCTCAATGCTGTGCGTTACAGGGAAGAAATCCACCTCCCTCATGTGGTACCTTTCCTGCAGGCTCATCCTGACATGACCCTCCAGCATGACAATGCCAGAAGCCATACTGCTTGTTCTGTGCGTGATTTCCTGCAAGACAGGAATGTCAGTGTTCTGCCATGGCCAGCAAAGAGCCCGGATCTCAATCCCATTGAGCACGTCTGGAACCTGTTGGATCGGAGGGTGAGGGCTAGGGCCATTCCCCCCAGAAATGTCCGGGAACTTGCAGGTGCCTTGGTGGAAGAGTGGGGTAACATCTCACATCAAGAACTGGAACATCTGGTGCAGTCCATGAGGAGGAGATGCACTGCAGTACTTAATGCAGCTGGTGGCCACACCAGATTCTGACTTCTACTTTTGATTTTGACCCCATCCCCCTTTTTTTCAGGGACACATTATTCAATTTCTGTTGGTCACATGTCTGTGGAACCTTTTCAGTTTATATCTCAGTTGTTGAATATTGTTATGTTCATACAAATATTTACACAAGTTAAGTTTGCTTAAAATATACGCAGTGAAAGACATTTCTTTTTTTGCTGAGTTTATGTGCACCAAGTCATTGCTCTCTCGCTCTGCTGTGTGTGCATCTTGCTAGCTGTTACTCAAATGGCGAGGGGCTGAAGCTCATTGCCTAGAACTCAAATTGCTCGGCGCTGGCTCACGTGTTGGGGAAATGGCAGGGCACAGCTTCCAGAAAAGCAGTCGCTTTCAAACTAGGATTTGGCTAATTGTGTTAAAACAGGAATTCTGCATGTATGAACTACACATTAGCACATCCATCCCAAAGCGGGAGTTTAAAAAAAATAGTAGTCATCGAAGTTCCGGAGCATGTAGTTAAGCAAGCTAGCTAACTATATTATTAGCTAACTTATCAAGCTAAAATCTTACGGATGTAAGAATTGTTTCTACCTCAAAAACACTTGAACACAATCATGTCGGATTTCCGACTACCCAGTTTCCCATTTCGCACAAGCACGCAACGTCACCTATTGATGATTTTCCCACTAGTAATTAAGAGTTGGAGGTACATTTAAGTGGATTTTTCCCTGTCATATGTGGTAAATACCACCTTCCCCACTTGGTTATGAACAAAGCATTCATAAGCTGAACATTAACTGCAGATATTCATAATTCATGACATCCTAGATTTTCTTTGTCTCAAAAGATACAGATTTGAACATATCCTTATGATTAGATAAGTTTAGGGTTTGGTTCCTTTATATTTTAAAAGTAAAGACAATAACGACTTATTATTGTAACATTACAGCGAACGAATAATATGATTGTTTATCGTGGCTTCAATTCCCAGCATTCTAATTAAGGACCAGTCAGCTGATATTGATGATGTCATTCAAAACAAGACAGTTAACTTTTGTCCTCTCAGGGCTTTGAAAAGGACGTTCCACAAGAGGTAATTTAATTACATATATGGCATGTGTAGCTAGTCATATTATAATCGACAGCAATATTGTCTGAATAAGCTTCAAAACATAGTTTACCAAAGTGTCAAATGCCAACGTAAATAGATTCGGTCAGCTAACGTTAGTTAGCATACCAGGCACTAGTGTAGGCAGTGAGTGTTACGATGGTTTAGCTAAACTAGCTATTATATATGAAAATGACCTTGTAGATAGTTAAATAGATTTCGCTATATCCAGTAAGCATTTTTGTTGTTTATAATTGTTTATTTTCAGAGTAACCTAACGATGTCGATTGTGAAAAGTGGCTTCCTTCATCGGCAGAGTGAGTGGAGCTGTAGCTAACGTTAGCTGTACACTGTCACTATAGTGCAGTACACAAGTCTGTCACAAACCTGGAGTGTAATCATTACTCCAAACGTTTTGCAACGAAAACTAGCGTTTCTATTGGACAGATTCATGTAGGTTCCTCCCTGAAGTGCTTGTTTTCGTTGCAGAAATGTTTTCTTTTTTTTTTTTCCTGACACTTCACAGAATTTCGTCATGTAGCTCTTCAATACCACCATGGGCTTAGACCTGTGTTTGCACAAAGTGCTAAGAGTAATTCAATTAAATATAATTAAATGATACAGGCACTATTCTGCGGCGGTGGAAGAGGAACTGGTTTGATCTGTGGTCTGATGGGCGGCTGGTTTTCTATGATGACCAGCATCGGCGAGATATGGAGGATGAGATCCACATGAGAGTGGACTGCATTAACATTCGCAGTGCAACTGCATGTCAAGGTACTTGACTACTTACATCTGCTATACTTTTCTATCCAATCCTCTCAACTCACAATAGGATAAAATGTGAACTACCCCCCGCCAGCATAAAATGTGAACTACCCCCCCCCCCCCCAGCAATCTTAAGATGAATGCTCTAACGGTAAGTCACCCTGCATAAGAGCGTCTACTTAATGACTAAAATGTATCCACACCAACCCATCAACCAACAGTCCCATCCACCTTTTCACTGTCCACAGATCTAAACCCTCCAGAGGGCAGAAGTCGAGATGCCCTGCTCCAGATAGTCTGCAGAGATGGACGGGTTATCAGCATTTGTGGAGACAGTGCAGATGATGCACTGTAAGACATCTTTCCCATTGTAATTAATATGACTGATTAGTTGTGTATGTATATGGGTTAGCCTGCTAAAAACTCATGTTTATTCTTGTTTTCCCATCGTTGTTTCAGGGCATGGACCATGGCTCTCCAGGATGCCAGAATCAGCTCTGTGAGTTTCTGCTGGTCTGCAAAGACCTTCTGCCTGCATAACCTAGTCTACTTATGGATAGTATTATAGCTCAGGTCTTAATATACAGTACCAGTCAAAAGTTTGGACACACCTACTCATTCCAGGGTTTTTCTTTATTTTTACTATTTTCTACGTTGTGGAATAGTAGTGATGACATCAAAACTATGAAGTAACACATGGAATAATGTATTAACCAAAAAAATGTTAAACCAATCAAAATATCTTATATTTGATATTCTTCAAAGTAGCCAAACATTGACAGGTTTTCACTCTTGGCATTCTCTCAACCAGCTTCATGAGGTTGTCACCTGGAATGTGTTTCAATTAACAGGTGTGCCTTGTTAATTTGTGGAATTTCTTTCCTTAATGCGCTTAAGCCAATCAGTTGTTGTGACAAGGTAGGGGTGGTATACAGAAGATTGCCCTATTTGGTAAAAGACCATGTCCATATTATGGCAAGTACAGCTCAAATAAGCAAAGAGAATCGACAGTCCATCATTACTTGTGAGACATGAAAGTCAGTCAATCAGGAAAATTTCAAGAACTTTGAAAGTTTCTTCAAGTGCAGTCGCAAAAACCACAAAGCGCTATGATGAAACTGGCTCTCATGAGGACCGCCACAGGAAAGGAAGACCCATAATTACCTCTGCTGCAGAGCATAATTTCATTAGAGTTGACTGCACTTCAGATTGCAGCCCAAATAAATGCTTCACAGAGTTCAAGTAACAGACACATCTCAACATCAACTGTTCAGAGGAGACTGCGTGAATCAGGCCTTCATGGTTGAATTACTGCAAAGAAACCACTACTAAAGGACACCAATAAGAAGAGTGCTCAGCATATGTGGGAACTCATTAAAGACTGCTGGAAAAGCATTCCAGGTGACGCTGGTTGAGAGAATGTCAAGAGTGCAAAGCTGTCAAGGCAAAGGGTGGCTACTTTGAAGAATCTAAAATATATTTTGATTTAACACTTTTTTTTTTTGGTTACTAAATCAAATTTTATTAGTCACATGCGGCGACTACAACAGGTGAAATTATTACTTAAAAGCCCCTAACCAACAATGCAGTTTAAAAATATATATAATTACAGATAAGAACAAGCAAGAACTACATGATTCCATATGTGTTATTTCATAGTTTCGATGTTTTCATTATTATTCTACAATGTAGAAAATAGTAAAAATAAAGAAAAACCCTTGAATGAGTACGTGTGTCCAAACTTTTGACTGGTACCTGTGTATATATATCCAACTGCAATTATAAACTGACATATAGCTTATTCCACACAAGAAACTGGGATGTGAACACAATGCATAGGAGAGTAATATTGTGATACTAACAGTGGTGTGAAATATAGGGAATTGTGTTAAGAGATAAGCGGTTTGTCCCCAGACCCAACACACACAGCACTGTCATGTCAAATGTGTAAATAATCTGTGCATGTAGTATACATTTCATATAACTAAGCACTATTATTTATTTGCTCTCGACTGTCATATCAAAGTTAATTGTTTTTCAAACACCATGGCTGCGTTTACACAGGCAGCCCAATTCTGATATTTATTTTCGAGTAGGTCTGTGGAAACCTTTTGACTGGTATTGTGTGTGTATCTCTATATTTTTAGGTGGTCGCTCCTCCTCAGATTGGCTTTGCACAGCAAATTGTTGCTTCTGCCCCTCCTCCATATTCTGAATATGGTCCTCCACCTCCGGTATGTATGTGAACCTGCTGCCTAGACTTTACTTTTCTAAATATGCTTTGAGCAGTCTAGTGCTACCGCTTTACAGTCTACCACTTTACTTACTCCACATTTTGTTGTTACATTTACATTTACATTTAAGTCATTTAGCAGACGCTCTTATCCAGAGCGACTTACAAATTGGTACAGCCTGATTTCAATCTACATGTAATACCCCTTAATGAGAGTGAACAGTTGGTTTTTAGACATTTTTGCACATTTATTGAAAATAAAATACAGAAATATCTCATCACACCCAAGTCAATACTTTGTAGAAGCACCTTTGGCAGCGATTATAGCCGTGAGTCTTTCTGGGTAAGTCTGAGGTTTCCACACCTGGATTGTGCATCATTTGCCTATTTATTCTTGAAAAAATTCAAGCTCTACCAAATTGGTTGCTAGACAACCATTTTCAGGTCTTGCCATAGATTTTCTAGTAGATTTAAATCCAACTGTAACTCGGCCACTCAGGAACATTGACTGCCTTCTTTGTATGCAAGTCCGGTAAAGATTTGGCTGTGTTTTAGGGTATTGTCTTGCTGAAAGGTGAATTCATCTCTCAGTGTCTGGTAGAATGCAGACTGAACCAGATTTTTCTCCAGGATTTTGCTTGTGCTTAGTTCTATTTCTTTACTTTTTTTCAAAATCCTTACAAAAACCTCCCCAGTCCTTAACAATTACATGCATACCCATAACATGATGCAGCCAACACTATGCTTGAAAATATAGAGTGGTACTCCGTAATGTATTGGATTTGCCCCAAACATAACACTTTGTATTCAGGACAAATAGCTAATTGCTTTGCCACATTTATTTGCAGTATTACTTTAGTTAGTGCCTTGTTGCAAACATCAAATTTATTTATATAGCCCTTCATACATTAGCTGATATCTCAAAGTGCTGTACAGAAACCCAGCCTAATACCCCAAACAGCAAGCAATGCAGGTGTAGAAGCACGGTGGCTAGGAAAAGCTCCCTAGAAAGGCCAAAACCTAGGAAGAAACCTAGAGAGGAACCAGGCTATGTGGGGTGGCCAGTCCTCTTCTGGCTGTGCTGGGTGGAGATTATAACAGAACATGGCCAAGATGTTCAAATGTTCATAAATGACCAGCATGGTCCAATAATAATAAGGCAGAACAGTTGAAACTGGAGCAGCAGCACGGCCAGGTGGACTGGGGACAGCAAGGCGTCATCATGTCAGGTAGTCCTGAGGCATGGTCCTAGGGCTCAGGTCCTCTGAGAGAGAAAGAAAGAGAGAATTAGAGAGAGCACACTTAAATTCACACAGGACACAGAATAGGACAGGAGAAGTACTCCAGATATAACAAACTGACCCTAGCCCCCCGAGACACGCACTACTGCAGCATAAATACTGGAGGCTGAGACAGGAGGGGTCAGGAGACACTGTGGCCCCATCCGAGGACACCCCCGGACAGGGCCAAACAGGAAACATGATGCATGTATTGGAATATTTTTTTTTTTTTCTGTGCAGGTTTCCTTCTTTTCACTCTGTCAGTTAGGTTAGTATTGTGGAGTAACTATAATGTTGTTGTTCCATCTTCAGTTTTCTCCAATCACAGCCATTAAACTAACTGTTCTTTTAAATCACCATTGGCCTCATGGTGAAATTCCTAAGCGGTGTTCTTCCTCTCCGGCAACTAAGTTAGGATGGACGCCTGTATCTTTGTAGTGACTGGGTGTATTGAGACAACATCCAAAGTGTAATTAAGAACTTCACTATCAAAGGGTTATTCAATGTCTGCCTTTAAAAAAATTAAATGTACTATTTTTTCACACCAATAGGTGCCCTTTGCGAAACATTGGAAAATGTCCCTGGTCTTTGGTTGAATCTGTTTGAAATTCACTGCTTGACCGAAGGGCCTTACAATAATCTGTATGTGTTGTGTACAGAGATGAGGTAGTCATTAAAAAATAATGTTGAACACTATTATTGCACACAGTGAGTCCATGCAACTTATTATGTGACTTGTTAAGCAAATTTCCATAACAAAGGGGTTGAATATTTATTGACTCGAGACATTTCAGTTTTTCACATGTAATTAATATATTTTAAAAAACAAATCCACTTTGACATTATGGGATATTGTTTGTTGGCCCGTGACAACAAATCTACATGTAATCAATTTTACCTTAAAGCTGTAATGCAACAAAATATGGAGAAAAGTAAAGGGGTGTGAACTTTCTGAGGGCACTGTAACATGGTGGTTATGCTATATATTGTGGTTTTAGATAAATGTGTATGGCTTGCATCAGTTCTCTTGATACCAGGGCAGTAGTGGTAGTCTCCCCAATAGTGACACAAGTGATATCTGCCTTTCCAACAGGTTTATGTTCCGGATGCTTATGGAGGGTATGCCCCAGCTCCTCCTGTCCACGGCACACAGATCATTTACTCAGCTGATGGGCAGCCCTATGCTGTTGCATACCCCTATCAGTACCAAGGTACGCATAGGGTGAATTCACACTTTTTTAGTTTGCATGCTCCTGAAGGAATGTCGAAGTTACGTTGATAATCACATTTAATTAAATGTTCCTTTGTTCTTTTAATGGATGTAATCTTTCAGTTACTATTTTGCAATATAGCTTTTTTTCACCATTCTAACTCCAGTTAATGTTTCCCACTGTGATTTGTAGGAGCATATCCTATGAGGAATCCCCAAGGGATGAATCAGGTTATTGTTCACGAGCGTCAACGTGACGATGGAGGAGACGTGGCTCTCGGCATGCTCGCTGGAGCTGCGACTGGATTGGCTCTTGGCTCTCTCTTCTCTGTCTTCTAGTGTCTTCATAGGAACAGCTTACAACGATACCCACCCCCAACTGACACACACCGTTCCCACATGTTGGTAGCACTGCAACTTCATCTCTAGCCATGTGACAGCGATGGAGGAGTTAAATGTATGTGATGGTTGGGCTTTGTTCACCTATGACGCATGATTGTGATGTGCCAGTAAATTACTCCATTTGTGTCCTTACCAAAACTTTTGATGTATTAATGCTCTAGCACTTTCTATTAGGCACAGTAGCTATTATGCAGCTTGCCTCTTTTGTTTGTACTGTCTGTCCTTTTGTTTGAAACACGAATGTACTTTTGAATAAACGCAAATGATAATTGGATATTATATAATGCACATTTGAAGGAAAGGTTTTGAGAGAGATATTAAATATATATCTTTTCAGGTCTAGCAAATTTCAAGTGTTCTGATGTCCCATGTAGTAGAGTGGTCAATAAGAATGTGGAAAAGAGTATAGTGGCATCTGCCTGAGTGTGTGGGCTACATTTCTTTGTTCCTTTGAGGGTTGTGCATCCTGATTCTTCACCTAGAACCTGTCTTACATCCAATGTGCTTTTGTGAGGGTTTTCTACTTCATCTTTGTCATTTTACTCACCTTCATATGTTGTTACTTTGTTATTGTCGTTCCTTTAATAACATGGTAGGATATTAGATATCATTTGTTAAGGGGAAGTGAACATGGGATTTGTTTTCTTCTTTACTACAGTCCTTATTTTGTTTTCCTATTACTATTGTCAGCTGTTAAACCTGTATTTAATCTCACGTTTGAATGGATTTTCAGGAGATGCATGTGTTTGTTAGGGTATGCACAAGCGTCATCAGGTTCATCTTAAGTTTAATCGCTGCTACAACAGAGAACTGAAAGATACTCCTTGACATTTTAATTGTTTTGACTTTACTCACACTCCAAAAATGATTTTTTTAAATATTTAACTTTTTCCTGTTACTGATATTAATGGTATATTTGACTAATTACATTGTGCTCTTTGGTTAAGTGGGTAAGTTACTAGTTAAATAATTGAGTGGCCTCATTTTTTTTTTATCACTGAACACATAGAGACTGGTTTCTCACCTATTAACCTTTTATATTCAATTTCAAAGTCTTACATTTCATTCAAAGTTGTGCCACCTTGTATAGACATTAGGAATACTAGGTTATGTTTCCTCTTTTGACATGAAAGTTGTATACAGTAATTTATGATATAGGATATTTATTTGATAACAAATTAAGTAAAAATCATACCTTAAATTTCAAATGGGAAACATGCTTTGATATGCAGAATTAATGCATTGTTTATTGCTCTTCAGTGATGTATGACATTTTAACCATTATGTATTAAATGATCATTAAATTCACATTAATTCACTTTTGAAACTTTGTAAATCCTAGCCACTTCTGAGTTCCACCTTGGCTCAAGGGAAGCTGCTTGATGTCACACGGGCTGCGATTACACAGACAGCCCAATTCCAGTAATTCGTCTTTTGACTGGTCATTTGACCAATCACGTCAGATCTGATTGGTAAAAATACCAATTACTGAAACTAAGTATCAGAATTGGACTGCCTGTGTAAACGCAGCCATGGTGTTTGAAAAACAATTAACTTTGATATGACAGTCGAGAGCAAATCAATAATAGTGCTTAGTTATATGAAATGTAGACTACACGCACATTCTATAGATTATTTACACATTTGACATGACAGTGCTATGTGTGTTGGGTCTGGGGACGAAACACTTGTCTCTTAACACAATTCCCTATATCTCATATGCATACGTACAGGCACACCTGTTACTTGAAACGCATTCCAGGTGAATACCTCATTAAGCTGGTTGAGAGAATGCCAAGTGTGCGAACCTGTCATCAAGGCAAAGGGTGGCTACTTTGAAGAATATCAAATATAAAATATATTTTGATTTGTTCATCACTTTTTTGGTTACTACATGATTCCATGTGTGTTATTTCATAGTGTTGATGTCTTCACTATTATTCTACAATGTAGAAAATAGTAAAAGAAAGAAAAACCCTTGAATGAGTAGGTGTTCTAAAACTTTTGACCGGTAGTGTATATATATAAATATACATACATCCAAAAATAAGTAAAGTAAAACCAAACATCAGTCATTTCAGTAAGTAATAGATTTATGTACATATATGTTCAAGATCAGAACACAACAAACTGGATACCTCTGGAAAATCCCAGAAAATAATCTTGAATACATAATTATAGGAAAACCCACAGTCATACATGTTAACAGTATTGCCAAAAGAATACATAATGATCGTTCGTTCTTCTTTTATGAAGACAAACTCCTCCCTTCTTAGCATTGTTCAATGCTATTCACCTCACCCCAGTGACCAGACAATATGTAAACTGCTCAAATGAGAAAATAAAAGACTACTACTGTACATTGAGGTTTATACATTTTTTTCTATAAAAGAAAAGTCTGAAGATTTAGAAACACAGCTGAATATAATCATTACCAAGTAAGGAACTATCTGAATATGCATCTTTTTTTAATAGGGTATCTGAAGTTTCATTGGCTATAGTGGAAAGTGAGAGGATATACAGTGCAATTGGAAAGTATTCAGACCCCTTGACTTTTTCAATCTACAAACAATACCCCACAATGACAAATAAAATGGTTTTTAGAAATGTTTGCAAATGTATTCAAAATTAAAATATCTAATTTACATAAGTATTCAGATCCTTTACTCATTACTTTGTTGAAGCACCTTTGGCAGCGATTACAGCCTCGAGTCTTCTTGGGTACGATGCTACAAGCTTAGCGCATCTGTATTTGGAGAGTTTCTCCCATTCTTCTCTGCAGATCCTCTCAAGTTCTATCAGGTTGGATGTTGAGTGTCGCGGCACAGCTATTTTCAGGTCTCTCCAAAGATGTTCGATTGGGTTCAAGTCTGGGCTCTGGCTGGGCCACTCAAGGACATTCAGAGATTTGTCCCGAATCCACTGCTGCGTTGTCTTGGCTGTGTGCTTAGGGTCGTTGTCCTGTTGGAAGGTGAACCTTTGCCCCAGTCTGAGGTCCTAAGCACTCTGGAGCAGGTTTTCATCAAGGATCCCTCTGTACTTTCCTCTGTTCATCTTTCCCTCTATCCTGACTAGTCTCCCAGTCCCTGCCACTGAAACACATCCCCACAGCATGATGCTGCCATCACCATGCTTCACTGTAGGGATGGTGCCAGGTTTCCTCCAGACGTGATGCTTGGCATTCAGGCCAAAGTGTTCAATCTTGTTTATATTGTTCTAAGAGTTTTTAGGTGCCATTTGGCAAACTCCAAGCAGTCTGTCATGTGGCTTTTACGAAGGAGTGGCTTCCATCTGGTCACTCTAAAATAAAGGCCTGATTGGTGGAGTGCTGCAGAGATGGTTGTCCTTCTGGTTCTCCCATCTCCACAGAGGAACTCTGGAGCTCTGTCAGAGTGACTTTCGTGTAGTTGGTCACCTCCCTGACCAAGACCCTTCTCCCCCGATTGCTCAGTTGGGCCAGGTGGCCAGCTCTAGGAAGAGTCTTGGTGGTTCCAAACTTCTTATATTTAAGAATGATGCAGGCCACTGTGTTTATGGGGACCTTCAATGCTGCAGACATTTTTTGGTACCCTTGCCCAGATGTGTGCCTCCACAATCCTGTCTCGGAGCTCTACGGACTAATCCTTTGACCTCATGGCTTGGTTTTTGCTGATATACACTGTCAACAGGTGCCTTTTCAAAATGTGCCTTTCAAAATCATGTCCAATCAATTGACTTTACCACAGGTGGACTCCAATCAAGTTGTAAAAACATCTCAAGGATGATTAATGATAACAGGATGCACCTGAGCTCAATTTCGAGTCTCATAGCAAAGGGTCTCAATACTTATGTAAATAAGGTATCTGTTTTTTATTTGTAATACATTTCCAAAAAATTCTAAAAAACAGTTTTCACTTTGTCTTTATGGAATATTGTGTGTAGATTGATGAGAAAAAATGTTTTGATCAATTTTAGAATAAGGCTAACAAAATCAAGGGGTCTGAATACTTTCCGAATGCACTGCACATTGATTCTTCTTCAAGGCACAACTTGTACAAAACATTTGAAGTCTGCAAAGATGTGGGAAGTACAATTTAAGGGGTCAAAAACACTTTACAAAGGATTATTGCTCACTCTATTACTGATTTCCCTTGAAGATCAATAATCATTGGATTTTATTACACTATAACATACCCCAACTAACCGATTCCAAAGTACTTTTACTTTCTTTTGACCAGCAAGGCACTCAGTCTAACATCTTCTTTCAAAAACAGCATACAGAAAAACAATATGAAAATACTCTACATAAAAACTGATGAAAGAAAATTGTAATCATTAAAGTTGCTGGTAGTTAATCATGATATGGTCCTCTTCAATGAGTGCTGCTCCATCAACGCAGAGTCAAAATTACAGATGTAGCCCTTCTTGGTAAGAAAAATGAATAAAACGAAGAAAAAAAAACATTGGTAAACAATGTCCAAACACATTACAGTACAACAAAACAGGCAATCCTCATCTATCTTGTCAAACCATAGATGCACTTCAAGCAGTAAAGGACTTTTGGAGGAGTTATTGTAATGCACAATTGCATGCATTGCTTGTTTGATGCCATCAAGGCCAAAACAGACACTTTAGTGTTTTAAAGCATATATTATAAATACTTTTCATGAATCCATATTATTTGAGACCATCACCATCTTCAACCAATCTATCTTTGTAAAAAGAAAAGTTGCATACTATGGGTACACTATTATGGGTATGTATTGGCAACTAACAAAGTAAGTCAACAAATGAACATACATGAAACATGAAGCCCCTTTGCTACTTGTGGAGAGAAAGTAGAGTAGCAAATGCAGGCCTGAGAACCAGTGAAGAAAAAGGATATGAGAAAGGAAAGTTGTGTTCGCATTATTTGGTTGAGTATTAGCCTTCCTGACCAAAGTCCTCTGTGAACTTCTTGAGTTTGTCCAAGTCCTGCTCGTTCACAGTTGGCTTGGTGTTGTGCAGTGACCTCAGCATATCAGCCTGTGAACAGCACATCACAATGGTCAGTCAGCATCACATACTTGCTCCCTCATGTTCAAAATCTAAAATATCTATGTTTTGGGGGTTCTTCTCACCATGCAAACAATGGGCTCCATGAGTTTCTCGCCATTAACATCCATCCAGGTCATCTCTATGGCGTCTGGATCTCCTGGTGAGCATGGGGTCAGGAGATCGTCTACCACGAGGTTGGGATGGTTCCATGATGACCCTTGGACCTGGGTGTATGAAGAAGAACGCATGGGCAAAAATGGTACATGGATTTGTGATAACTGATGTTTCATTGACAGAGTATTCACATGACTCAATGCTTCTTTTACAACTATCAGATGAGTAAAATTAAATGAATTAAGATTCACTGCACAAAGGTGAGCCCTGTCCCTGTTTGAATGTCACATACCCGTTTGAAGTGAGTGGCCGACTGCACCTTCCTGACTGGCTGCATGAGGGCGTCCCTTACGATGACGCTGATGTCTGCTCCAGAGTAGCCTTCCGTCTTCTTACCCAGGGTCACATAGTCTGATTCAGTGAGCTCATTGGGGGTGGAGCCCAGATGCAGCTTGAACATGAAGGAGCGGGCTTGCCCCTCAGGCAGAGGGATATAGATCCGCTTCTCAAACCTGAGGCACAGAAACACGACAGTTGTGATATCGGATATGGGAATGTTTATATGGAAATACAGCAAGGGTCATCCCATTATTTATCTCTAATGTTTAACAATCTGTTTAATAAGAGTCACTTGGTCCCAAAATGGTGAATAATACATCTTCACAATAAGATAAAGGACTTGAGATCATCAGAGGATAAATATGCACTGACCTTCTCCTAATAGCAGAGTCCAGTGTCCAGGGGATGTTTGTGGCTCCTAGAACCAGGACTCCCTCATTGTCATTTCCAACACCTCAGAGAAGAGAGAGAATGATTTAAATATACAGCTGATTCAGTCAAAAGGAAAGCTCAAATCTGGCAAAAAAAAATGGTTGTTTTTGTTCTGGTGACACCGTACCAACAAAAAGGTTCGGTGCCAAACGACATAGTGGCCAAAGCAGTTGTGTCAATACTCAAGGTACAAGGTAAGCAGGATCTGAGGATAGGCTTGTGTAACTGCACAGTCTGTCAGCCCAGTGGCTGGCTCTCTCACCCTGCATCTGGACCAGGAACTCAGTCTTGATGCGGCGGGCTGCTTCACTCTCATTCTCACTCCTGGAGCCACACAGAGAGTCTATCTCGTCGATGAAGATGATGGAGGGCCTGTTCTCCCTGGCCAGGCTGAACAGGTTCTTCACCAACCTGAAGATAGAAAGAGTTGTGGAGAGTGAATATGAGACCAAAGGACAGTGTGGGAGAAGAATACAGAGGAGAAGGAGAGAGATGGGGATGAATGAGAAATATCCTTTCAAATAGTATATTGATTTGATTGCATAGCAACCTGCCAACCCTCCTTGCCCCATCACTCACTTTTCACTCTCCCCCAGCCACTTGGACACCAGGTCAGAGGAGGAGATAGAGAAGAAGGTAGAGTTGTTGGCTTCTGTGGCCACAGCCTTGGCCAGATAAGACTTCCCTGTACCAGGAGGGCCAAACAGCAGGATCCCTCTCCATGGAGTTCGCTTTCCTGGACACCAAAGACAAATATACTTAGGTATTCTTTATTGAAAACGATTTACTCGTCAGATGCACTGTTGCAAGTCACAATACATCTGTTAATATCTAGAATGTTATGTGTTTCTTGAATTCCATTATTCATACCGGTGAAGAGGTGAGGGAATTTGATGGGCAAGATGACAGCTTCTTTAAGGGCCTCCTTTGCACCCTCAAGCCCAGCTACATCATTCCACTTGATGTTTGGCTTTTCCATGACGATGGCCCCTGTAGATAGAAGTCGGTGAAATGTAGTACGGCAAATGGGGATGTAACAAATGTTAAAATGTTCTTAAAGTTTAAAGTTACTTTTTTTCCTGCTTCAACTGAGAGAGAAAAATACACACAAAAAAAGACATGCGAATTCACAATGCAGACATGGTCCTGCGTCTGACCGCTAGGTGGCAATGCAGTTCAAACTACCGCAGTCATGGCTACCAAATGGCGCTCACCTTACTGCTGTCCCCCACACACTCAGCAACGAAGGTAGTTAATGCCATCTTTAGGTTCTCTGGGGTGTGCCTCTCCTCCATGTCCTAAGTGGTTAGTACATGGGGCTTCATGTCCCACTTCTCATCAATGTGATGGCTCGTTGCAGTGATGTATGACAGCGTGTTCATAGAAATCCAACAATCTGTTGTTAACGCCACGTATGGTGTTTGAGATCTCGACCATTGTACTTCCAGAGCAATCATTGTACAATTTCTGTACAATTTCTTTTTTTTAACAATTTCACTGTACAATTTGTACACTCTTGTAGTCTGGTTCTCGCCATCACGGTTGACAACTCCATTGTGTCCTCCTCCCAGAGCGCTAAGAACCTTGGCGTGATCCTGGACAACACCCTGTCGTTCTCAACTAACATCAAGGCGGTGGCCCGTTCCTGTAGGTTCATGCTCTACAACATCCGCAGAGTACGACCCTGCCTCACACAGGAAGCGGCGCAGGTCCTAATCCAGGCACTTGTCATCTCCCGTCTGGATTACTGCAACTCGCTGTTGGCTGGGCTCCCTGCCTGTGCCATTAAACCCCTACAACTCATCCAGAACGCCGCAGCCCGTCTAGTGTTTAACCTTCCCAAGTTCTCTCACGTCACCCCGCTCCTCCGCTCTCTCCACTGGCTTCCAGTTGAAGCTCGCATCCGCTACAAGACCATGGTGCTTGCCTACGGAGCTGTGAGGGGAACGGCACCTCAGTACCTCCAGGCTCTGATCAGGCCCTACACCCAAATAAGGGCACTGCGTTCATCCACCTCTGGCCTGCTCGCCTCCCTACTACTGAGGAAGTACAGTTCCCGCTCAGCCCAGTCAAAACTGTTCGCTGCTCTGGCTCCCCAATGGTGGAACAAACTCCCTCACGACGCCAGGACAGCGGAGTCAATCACCACCTTCCGGAGACACCTGAAACCCCACCTCTTTAAGGAATACTTAGGATAGGATAAAGTAATCCTTCTCACGCCCCCTCCCCCCTTAAAATATTTAGATGCACTATTGTAAAGTGGCTGTTCCACTGGATGTCATAAGCTGAATGCACCAATTTGTAAGTCGCTCTGTATAAGAGCGTCTGCTAAATGACTTAAATGTAATGTAATGTAAATGGTTCTAGATATGCCATTAGGACATTGAAGCCGGCATTGTCTACCCTTAACCAGCTGCAATGATTTCTGTAATCAGCGCTGTGATTTTCTCACTCCATCCCTTATCGCACTTCTTTCGTGTGAAGAGCCTGTTTAATGTCTGTTGTTGGGGGCCTGCGCTGTTGCCAGCAATGGGTTGGGGCTCACGGTCATGGTGTCTCCCTTTCAGATGTTTTAGCATTGCTCCTGTTCTGCCTCTGCACTAGCTCATTTCACAACCTTCTCATTTAACTTCTTAAAGTGTTGCCAGAAAGGGCTTCGCTGCTGTCGCTTCACTGTCTCACTCTCCGAAATGTTTTCCAACTGTTAACAATGATGATGTGTGGAGCCCTTTATATCTGTGGGAAATCATTTGAAAGAAGCATTTCTCCTCCTACTAACTTTACAGCATTGTTGGGTTAAGTATTCGTTTAATTTCTATTTTTCCCTTTATGATGATGATCGAGACCTGTTAATGGTAGTTTTGTCATAACTGCACTGTGAACATCATTTTTTTCGGTTTAGGAGTTTTGTAAACGTTAACAATCCCAATTTAGTTTAAACGTTCACACCCCTGACAGCAAATATCGCTTTTTATCATTCAAATCAAATACAGATTCAGTCTCACAAGACTGCATCAAAGTTTTGTATGAGCCACACTAAAAATGCGGAAAAGTGAAGTAGCTGATGATATAACTCACCTGAGAGTTGATTTTTAAACTTCTTTTTCTCTGGGTCACCTTCACCTTCATCACTGTCATTCCTGCAAAAGAAAAAAACAAAGTCGTTTGAGATCACTGTACTGATAAGGAGGCCCACCTTTATGCCACATAAAAAGTATAAACACAGTTCAAAAGAACCAAGAATCAGATCAGAATGAAGGATTGGTAAGGATTATAACACATCTCAGGATTTCTTATGCTCACTCACCCTTTGTCATCAGAGCCGGACTCCTTGACAGGCTTGGCTGGAGGGGCCTTATCCTTCTTCTTCAAGTATTCCTTCAGCTTCTCTGCTCGGTCCAGGTACTCTGCACACTTTGCCCTGATGCTCTGCTTGGCCTTGTCTCCCTGGGCCTCATCTGCAGGGAGAGGAAATGTAACAGGTTGGCATCACATTATGTCCAAGGCTGGGTAATCTTCACACGTGGGTCATTCAATGTGAAAGTGAAACAAAACTGTTAAAGTTGTTTCCTGAACAAATTCTTCATGTTGATCCATAGCTCATAATGGGGTCATTTAAAGTTCATTCCAAACTCTGAGGTCAAAGGTGCACAGTTCATAATCATGTCAGTCACACATATATCAGTAAATCAGTAAAGGGAACAGAAAAACAAAGTAGCCTATGTAGATGTTCTGTGTTTGCAGTATAAATGCAAATTAAGAACTTGAAAAAAGAAGTAACAGGAAGTTGAACTGAGATAAGAGACAACTCACATTTAACAACATGAAGGAAGTATTGAATGGAATGCTGGTACAACCGGAGAGCTTCCTCGTAGTTTTTAGCCTTATCCTCTTCTGCAGCCTTGCTTGCAAGATCTATTGCTTTCTGTAACACAATGCATGGGCTATGTTAAAGAAGAACCATAACAACAGAGGTTCGAGAGCATTAGCATGACGTCATGATCTTGCGGAGCTATGTTAAAGAAGAACAATAACAAGAGAGGGTAGGGCATTAGCATGACGCTATGATCTTGTTCCGCAAGATGTCACAAAGGTATGTCAAAATGGCATTTGTAAATGGAAAATCAGAAATCATACACACTTAGTTGATGCGAATTCATTAAATACTTTGGGTCAAGAGAGACATTAACTAGACAAACGTATAATAACGCCATATGATCCCACAGTAGACTAACGATATAATCCTGTGTTAGCTACAGTAGTTAGCTAACTTATTTATTTTGTATCTGGCTGGAGATTCACTCACCTGTAAATTGTTATTAGCCATGGGTGCTGGTTACGTACGATGGTAAAAATAACCCACCGTAGAATTTCACTCGTCTCAGTAAAAAAAACGTGCAATAGCTATAATACGACGTTATTAGCTCTGGTTAGTGTTTTGTTGTCATTTTAGTGACAGTTCTTCAATTCTTCGGAATCTCTTCCGCGTCAAGATGTCGAGTGTCACTTCCGCCTATGGTTTTACACGTGACATCAACACAAAAAGAGACAAGAGCTTTTTCTGACCTATCCTTGTCAATTTACTGCGGTCAATTTCACAGCCTATTCTTAAACTCTATGTGCATTGCATATGCGATAAATGAGGTCAGACAAAGAGCATCAGACACATTTGCATGGATTCAGTTTCTTGGTGATTTATATATACACTAGATGACTATTAAAGAGCGCTGTGTTGAAGCCACCGTGCCTCCATCTTGGCACTCCCCACTGTGGTAATTTCTCGGGGGAAGCTATATAAATGCATTAATTAACGTCTACATTCGTTTCCGCCACATTTACTATATTACAGATACCTTAATGCATACTTTAAAATTATATTATGTGAGCTAAACATAAACATTTAAAATATCTAAAAACATTGGTTGTACAATTTTTTGAGATGACTAATGTTACTGTCCCCACTACAACAAAAAATGCTTAAATACATGTAATTTTGTCCTTGAAACATTAAATTGAAATACCGTAGAATTCCATTCATTGCTATGGAGGACTGCTCCTACTGGAGAGTACCAATATGGCCGACCGGTGGCTTCAAAGTCTCTCAATCGCCAAACCCAGCATCTAAATATCCAGAGTTTATATAGATCATTGGTACTAACGGTAAGTACACTGACGTGTAGTGACTTGTTATTATAGCACATGTTATTGACTTGGTCACAGGAGAAATGTTGTTTTTTCTTCCACATTCATATTTTATTTAACCCAATGTACAGTATTGCATTTACTAAAATTGCCGAAATAAAAAAAATGCAAAATATTTAGAAATATCACAGCACCAGGATACAATATTTTAGAAACTAAAACTATACAGCAAAGTTAGAACAACACCTCAAACAAAAGGATGTACATGGCAAAATAATTCTAGCCACAAACAGATGCATTTTGGTAGTAGGCTACATATTGATATGTCCAGTTACGTTTACTCCAAATAGCATTGTATTTTCTGAAGCTGCATTTGAAAGCAAGCACCATATAAGTATTGTAGTGTGACTGAATCCTGTTTGTTTGTTCTCTGTTGTTCGGAGCCCTCAGTGCATTTCTCTCCATAAAACAACCATGGTCTAAGGTGGGAACAAGGATTGTCATCAACTACTTCCATTTAAGATTTGTGGTCGCAGAGCACTCAGGATACGATCACTCTTTGTAAGATCTGCTGGCAGTTCATTGTTCTGCAAAGAAAACAAAACCAGTCATGAAAAAATAATCAACCAGAGCAACGTCCTAAAATGCATCCTTCTCCTCTGCTTTGCTTCTTCTCCCCTGTACACACTGCAGTGATTTACCTTGTTGGGTAGTGTGGGGTCTGCATTGGCCCCGAGCAGAAGGTTTACACTTTTATGATTGCCACCCATGACAGCAGCGTGGAGGACTGTGGAACCATTCTGGAGAAATGGAATGGTGAAGCCACTTAACTAACGGCTGGTTCTTATCACTAAAAAACTCATAATGTTTTACAATACAATGTTTCACAACATACTTCTGAATAAAAACTACTCCTCTGGGTCATGGCCAGAGACAGGAGACGGCAAAGAGAAAGCATCACTGCCTAGATATCTTACCTTGAGAAGGCCCATTGAAGGGGAAAACTTGAGGAGCTCCTCAATGACACCGTTGTGTCCTTTGAAAGCTGCCTTGAATAATGCAGTTGACCCGTCCTTCAATAATATCAAAAGAAACATGAGGCATTGATATTTTAATTGCCCATTCAATATATACTATGCCTAACACAAAGAAATGCATTTCAATAAATGACTTGATTGAATATATTGATGGAAGACAATCATCTTGTCTTTGTCAACCCACTGTGTACCCACTGTGTACCCACTGTGTACCCACTGGGTTGCTAAAGGACAACATACTTTTCTGTCAGCATCCCGATCTGCACCACGCAGAAGTAAAACCTTCACTACTTCACTGTGTCCCATCTGGGCTGCCATCCACAGGGGGGCTGTGCCATCCTGGGGAGGAGGGATAGTGAGGGAGGGGGGTGAGAGAAAGAAAATGGAGACAAAATACATGGAGGAAGAGGGTGAGAAGAGAGATGAAGAAGTCAGTCCCTCTATTGAAGTCCTCTATTATTGTTTGGGGGAGTGGCCTCACCTCCCTAGGGTGGTTAACTTTGGCTCCAGATGACAGCAGTTGACGTATGACAGTCACATGACCCTCCTGGGAAGCAAGGAAGAGTGGGGTGGCACCATCCTGAAATATGATATTAGAAACATGTCACAACAGCAAAGTTATGCAATGTATGGCTTGTTCATGATTAGTAACACATATAATGGCACTGTTGTGGGTACACTGGATCTTATAGAAAGGAGAGAAAGAGGCTGATGTTTTAATGATGCAAAAAACACTATTGTCAATCACCAATATCATAACTAGTAGTGAGCAGAGAATCACTCTGTCGAAATGAATGTAAGCCTTACTGTATTGTTTTCATACAAACATGTAACATAGTTACACTGAGTAATCCAATCCCTTCTGTGTGTTGCATCAAACAAAATACATCTCATGTCTGACTCAGCGGTAACCTGAGAGGGCCTTCCAGTGGGATTTTGGTGTGTTGTGGAATACAGCATTGGGCACTGTGAGGCTCTGCAGGAGTGTGGGAAAAGGACAGACACAGTGAGATGAGATAGGTGTTAGGGATGCTCACATGCAGCTGGTCATGAACATTGGCTCCATTCTTCAAAAGAGTGTCTACCACCTTAGAGTGGCCATACTGACAGGCTGCAGAGAGGGCTGTGCCACCGTCCTGCCAAACCATGAGAACACAGATTAGCAACATATCCCGCAGTGACTGGCACATAGAATATGACTATACACAGCAGACATCCAACACTGGATCACTGCCGTCAGCATATCTTGTCTGCCTCCCTGTGATGTTCTCTCTCTATGTAGGTGACACGGCATACCTTTGTCTGGAATTCAGTTGAGGCACCAAATTCAAAGAGGAGCTTTACTACTTCATTGTGTCCCTGCTGGGAAGCGAAGAAGAGGGCAGTGGAGCCGGTCTGAGGGTGGAAACATGCATTCAATGTCAGAAAGACCTTAAAAAAGGACATACACATTTTCTCAACGCTTCAAACATCTTTACTGCTTATTGTTTCTACTTTAACCACATGAGTCTCAAAGCAACATCAATAATGCAACGCTAATTTCAGACGCTGTACTACGGAAAAGCAGATGGTTGCAGTTTATCAAGGAGCAGCACTAAAACCAAGGTATTTCTTCTAATGACACCTAGGTGTACTAAAGTGGGAGTATACTTTACCTCTCTCTGCAGGTTAATGTCAGCTCCCTGCATGATCAGCTCCCTGGCACAGTCACTGTGGCCATTGTAGGACGCCACCATCAGGGCTGTGGAGCGAAACTGGAAAGAGATCGAGGGATCACAATCAATCAACACCTCAGTTCAGTCAGATCATTGTCTTACATGTCATTCAAACTGCACATGAAAGAAACCTGGAGGTATAGATTTTTTTGTTTTTGTTTTGTGTTTTGATTCTCCTCCAGACAACATAATTGCACACACAGCCCTACAAAGTACCACCTGATGCTCCACCCAATCATTCACATTCCCTAATCTCTAAAGAAAGTTGCTGAAACATACTTCAACTTATCAGCGGAGACTTGACATAGCATTACATTTAAAATAGCACACAACAATGAACAATTAGATGTGACACACATGGAAACGGCAAGCACCTGAACATGAGCAGACCTACAACACATTATTGAGACATACATACACCTGCACACACACACACACACACACACACACACACACACACACACACACACACACACACACACACACACACACACACACACACACACACACACACACACACACACACACACACACACACACACACACACACACACACACACACAGAGAAGAGTTGTAGCTCTCTCTTTCTCTCCTACCACAGGTGGTTTATGGGTAAAGCGTGCAGCTGAGCCGCCAGGGCATGCAGCGTCCGTACACTGTCTCTGCAGTCGGCATCCACACGGCCACTGTTGAGCAGTAACTGAAGCAGGGCCAAGTTCCCCTTTCGAGCTGCCCAAAACACAGCATTAGCCAGGGGCGTCTCCTTCTGTAGGACAAACACACATGATACAACATCGAACAGACACAAGTGTCAGATAACAGACTTGTAACCAGACTAAAAGACACCATCTACAGTATCATCACAGGTGTCAAAATTGGGCAAGTAATTTCTTTGCTGGTATTGGTCAGACAATGGGGGTTATAGCGAAAAACATTTCAAATGAGTTGCAGTCAGGCTCTTCCTGTTCACAATCAATATGAGAATCAATATGGACAGAGGCTCTTTGCACACACACACACACACACACACACACACACACACACACACACACACACACACACACACACACACACACACACACACACACACACACACACACACACACACACACACACACACACACACACACACACACGTTGATTATGCTCTTGCATTGGGTATGGTGTGGTTATATGGTCTCTGGTCTGGTTGTGTGTAGCTCCCACCCACTTATGTAGGTCCAAATGAATCTGGGTATGATTAACACAGACAAGAGAAAACGCAAACATCTAGCAACCCAAAAATTGTGTTTGAATTTCATCACCATATCATTTTTAGCAAATGTTCAACTACATACTACTTTCTTAGCTACTTTGCAACTACTTAGCATGTTAGCTAACCCTTCCCCTAACCTTAATTAACCCTTTAACCTTAAACCCTAGCCAAGCTAAGATTAAACTGTCATGTCGCTGCCACTTGGTCTCATCATTCTGTATGTGACAGGTAGCCTAGTGGTTAGAACGTTGGGCCAGTTCCCGAAAAGTTGCTGGATCGAATCCCTGAACTGACAATGTATAAATTTGTCATTTTGCCCCCGAACAAGGCAGTTAACCCACTCTCGTACGTGGTTGTAAATAAGAATTTGTTCTTAAATAACTAACCCTGTTAAATGAAGGTTACATTTTATTTTATCAGAGTCATGCTAAGTTTCGTGTGGTATGTATTAATTTGTGGATGTCCATAATCCATTTCTTATGATAAGTTATATTTCGTATATGTTATGAATTCTCAAAAACCTACAATATGTTATGAATTGCAAAAACGTACAATATGTTGTGAATTCCCAAAACGTATGCTATGTTACGAATTCCAATGTGTTGTTGCTAACGTTGGCTAACGTTAGGTGGCTAATGTTAGCCAGAACAACTGGAAACTTGGAAAAATGCAGGTCAAATCATGTTGTCAGTGATCTTCAGCTCTGAAAGTCTGAGCTCTAGAAAGTGGCCCGAGTTCTCGAATTGGAATTTCGAGTTGGATGACCATTCAAATCGATTTTTTCCAGTCGGAGCTTGTTTATTTCCGAGTTACCAGTTGTTTTGAACGCGGCATATGTCCGGGAAGACCATGACCACGAAGGTAAAGCAGCATATCTAATTTCTATTACGATGTTATTATTGCCCGCAAAGCCCCTGCGATGTATTAATTTATTACGTGCGCATAACTCACCATAGGCCTATTCATAACAGCACAGATTAGAAACCATGTACGCAAAGAAAGTAAGCATTCGTAATGAGTAGATTATATTAGGCTACTCTCTCTTCATTCCAAGCATGGTTAGAGTAGCCTATGCAGTAGTAGCTGTCGCTCTAGTTTAGATCCCTGTAATATGGATATCTATATATAGTGGAGTTGAGTCAACTCAGCTACATATGCAGAAAAGCAGGAGAACGTTGAGATTACCTTGAACGACATCCTGTGGACCTCATTCGTGACTCATATTTCTTGCGTATGGGTTGTTGTTGCTAACGTCCCGATGGGTTTAACTGTAATAACGGCTGTAATTCGTTTTGCCACACTGACTGCTCCAAGGGTGTCGGCGCGCTGTTGGAAAAAAACACGCAGCAAATCCTCTGCAGTGCCGCTCCAGCCACACGCAGACAGGCGCACGAGTCACGACCGCTGCAGCTATGTCTGATTCGATTTCTTGGAGTCGTTTGTTCAACCAAATGAAACGAGATCGATTCTGTTACAGTTTCATTTTGGAGGTAGTAGTTTATTTATCCCGAGGAAAAATAGGCTGTTATTTTATATCTGTTTTGTTTTGTTACACATAAGCCAGTCCTTGCTCCTAATGCCCCTAAACTCCAGAAAGTCGGCCATACAACTGTATTGGGGTATAGTGAGGGAAATAGAGGCATTTTAGACATTCAGCATCACTATGTCTAGGGAAATATAGTATTTTTTTTCTAACAAAAATATCAACATATTTTTGTCACAATTTATCCTGGGTATGGGGAGAACAATCTACCCCAGGTAACGTTCTGAATAAAAGGGCAACTACACCCTCCACATTTTGAGGGGACTTTTCCCAGACCAAAAAAAATGATATCTCTAACAAATTAATTTGACTTGGTGAAAATCCGTTTTTTGGACCTAACTTGCTTAACACTTTTCCCATATGATTTCTTCTTTCACAAATGAAGACCTCTTCCTAAGTATGCGGTCAAATTGTTAATTGTGTGTATGGTTTCCTAAAAACAATGGTGGCTCAATTTACCCCTTTGGCTCTCCCCTACTCGGATCTTACAGTAAATATTATAGTAGTGTCTGTGTTGTGACACAGGCTACCCTGTATTCTTGGATGTTGAGCAGCTGTTTCAAAGGTATTATTAGTTTGTGCCAAAATTTGGGACTGGAGAAGAACCATGACTGGTATAAATACTATAGTATTCAATGTAGTGTTTTTGCTGACTTTACTATAGTATTCCCTGCAGTATTTACTGTAGTATACTGTTGTATTCACAGATAACTATAGTATAAATACTGTAGTAAAACAAAACTATAGTATATGCTATAGTAATTAATGTAGTGTTTTTTGCAGATTGTTGTATACTGTAGAATTTACTGTAGTGTTTTTGCGTCTATAGTATACTGTAGTATTTACTGTAGTGTTTTTGCGTCTATAGTATACTGTAGTATTTACTGTTGTGTTTTTGCGTCTATAGTATACTGTAGTATTTACTGTAGTGTTTTTGCATCTATAGTATACTGTAGTATTTACTGTAGTGTTTTTGCATCTATAGTATACTGTAGTATTTACTGTAGTGTTTTTGGGTCTATAGTATACTGTAGTATTTACTGTAGTGTTTTTGCGTCTATAGTATACTGTAGTATTTACTGTAGTGTTTTTGCGTCTATAGTATACTGTAGTATTTACTGTAGTGTTTTTGCGTCTATAGTATACTGTAGTATTTACTGTTGTGTTTTTGCGGACATTACTTTATTATTTACTATAGTGTTTTTGTTTTATTATCTTTGACATAGAATTAGAGGTGTTCTCCTCCAGGATACCCTCTGGAGAAATACTAAAAGAGCACATTTTCCATAACCTGTAGGTAGCGCATAGAACCAAAAACGGTTATACCTGGAATCGAAAAGGGTTCTCCAATGGGAACAGCCAAGGAACCCTTTTGGAACCCTTTTTCTAAGAGTGTAACACTTAAATATCAGGGTGCATAATTGCAGGTAGCCTGTGTAAGGAGAAGTTGTTTTGATGACTATTTAGTTGTAAGCCTGTAATTGGCAGGTTGTTAGAGATGAGCTGTATATAGAGTAGCCTATCTTATTTTCTTGGCACTGCTAAGCTGTTTTTGTGATGAGTGCCAAAAAAACGATATGGGCTACTTTGAATAGTGACATGCTGTGTTTACACTCGGTGGCCCGACATTGTCTAATAAGAGGGTTTCTGTCCCCTGTTGCCCCCTCCCTCCCTCTTGTGTGTTGGTGATGGGGTTTCAGACAGGCCCAAGGGGAGCACACCCTCCATCACAGGCAATAAAAGAGAGGGTGATGACCAGACATGGTCAGAGTGTAGAGTTAGTCTCAGAACATGAAGACAAGACAGCCCAACTTTCCATCAGGTGAGTCCCAGGTTATTGACATTCATTTAGCCTAATTTCTTATCATGATTGCATTGTTTTAATAACATGACATTCAGAATTGCAGAGCATTTATAGTGTTTCCATATAATTCTCTATCTAATATGGTATAAATTGCAGCAAAGTAATTTACAACAGAACACAATACATTTGGTGAAACACTTTACTCTGATCATCCATCCTTCCAGTCCAATGGGCCAGCCTCATGGGGAGAGCTGTGCTGCTCTCTCTCCTCCTGTCTGATCCTCTCCACGTGGCGTCAGACTCAGACGAGGAGGTGCAAGAGCCATCAGAGTGGCAAACATGGAAGAGGAGCAACGGTGTTTCCTACGACGAGAAGGTTAGATGTTATTTTATACACATACTCATACACACATACTGTATAAAAAAAACACATTCCCAATAGTTACTGTAGGCTAGTAATCTGCCTACAGTAACCTACAGCTACATGAATATGTATTGCAAATATTTAGGAAGTCATTCCCTCCCTCCCAGACACACACCTTAGCAATAATCAACTACTTTATTTGTTTGTTCATTCTGTTCTTTCCTGAAGCGGGATGACATTGAGAGGAAGGCCATATGGGACGACAACATGAGAGTGATTGATGAGAATAATAACAGTTTTCTCAGAGGGACAAAGATGTTTACCATGGCCATGAATAAATATGGGGACCTGGTAAGTGACCATCATCATCTTCACTTCTCTTTAGTACAGGATGCTATAGTCCAAGGTATTTCTGTGAATGACTTATAATGGTCCACTTTGAGCAATTTTCACTGAGAGCTGCAACATTCCCTTTTAAGTTCTAACTTCTGTTCATTTGTGTACATTATGAGAGATTGAGATTGTTCTTATTGCCGTGTATTGAAACAGTATTTTCCCATTATTCATTGATTCCTTCATACGTTTCATACTAAATCACTTTGGAATTTCTCTCTCTCCGATGCGTAGACAAGGCACGAATACAAGCGTTTGCAAGGTGCCATGATAAATAGCAAAATAAAGAAAAGAGGGAAGAATGCATCAGCTCGAAAGCTCCGTGCCAGTGCTCAGAAGTTAGGGTCTGTTACCATTGACTACAGAGCCATGGGCTATGTCACTGAGGTCAAAGACCAGGTGAGGCTTTGCTTTCAAAAATTCTGTCAGTAGAATTTCAGTGCAAAGTAGGGAGTGATTTTAAATTCATGCTGTCTATTGATTTCACAGGGCTATTGTGGCTCCTGCTGGGCCTTTAGCACTACGGGTGCCATCGAGGGACAAATGTTCAAGAGGACAGGTCAACTGGTGTCCTTGAGTGAGCAGAACCTTGTGGACTGCTCCAAGCCCTACGGCACATATGGCTGCAGTGGGGCCTGGATGGCTAATGCCTATAATTATGTGGTTCAGAATGGGCTTCAGTCCACAGACACCTACCCCTACACATCAGTGGTAAGAGTCTGACTGGGGACATCCCTGACCATGTACACCAATGTTACATAATGTTAATAGCAACATGATTTAAGAAGTACAATGGCTGAGGATAAAACACATTTCTGTATTTCTAGGACACCCAACCCTGTTTCTACGACAGCATTCAGTCAGTTGCCAGCATCACTGATTACAGGTTCATACCCTCTGGAGATGAGCAGGCCCTGGCTGACGCTGTGGCAACCATTGGCCCAATCACCATCGCTGTGGATGCAGATCACCCAAGCTTCATGTTCTACAGTTCAGGTTGGCCTTCACCGAATTCTTTGACAGTGGTGGACAGCTAAATGTAGTGTTTTGTTTCCCATGACTGTATATATTAACTTTGATAAAGGTTTTTTATTCAGTTTTTAAAAATGCATTTGCCCTGTCTGAGTTTGCCTCATTGTAACCAGGGCTATTATTGGTCTAACAGGAATATATGAGGAGCCAATCTGTAACCCCAACAACCTCAGTCATGCGGTGCTGCTGGTTGGCTATGGCTCTGAAGGGGGGCAAGACTATTGGATAATCAAAAACAGGTGGGTGAATCACTGGTGGGAGTAACGTGGTTTACATTCTAACAAAATAAAATAATTTGGTTACTTTTTCATATACATATATGTAAGACATTTGTTGTACATAAATGTATGCATGTTTTCCTTTTCTTCCCAGCTGGGGTACTGCATGGGGAGAGGGTGGCTACATGCGAATGATCCGGAATGGCAGTAACGCTTGTGGCATCGCAAGCTACGCTCTGTATCCTATTTTATGAACCACATAAGTGATAAAGTGTCAGAGACAGAACATATCATCTTGGTATTGGATAGGTTGTCAGAGGTTAATAAAAAGTATTGATTTGGTTTATTTGTGGGGGTGATGGTATCAAGTATTCTGTCTTCTATACTGTATTACTCTGAGCAATGCTATGCCTGTATTGCACTGGGATAGAGAATAAAGTTCAATTGAATTGACATTTGACTGCGATTGTTTTTAGATTTCGACCGACTGTGTCAGGCTGGTCTAGAATTTGATGTTCCTTTGAACGTTTTGGATTGAATTCAGGACTGGACATAGCACTAGATATTGTGCATCAAGGTATCTGTCGGCTTGTGTTGAATTTGAAGGTATTTCCTTGCACACCGAGGCATCTTGAGAAAGTCCTTTCAATCTGCCAGAATGTCTAACAGTCTTGATGTTCCCACGTAGGATTGGGACCGTAATCAGTGTGTAAGCAACGCTAGACTGTAGATTGTCTTTGAGTTCCTTGTATTATACTGTTATCCAGTTCACCCGGTTCATAGGTTTACACCTTTTATAGTTTTATTGTTAAACGTGACCTATGGTACAGAGTACAAATACTATGTATGCCATGCCAACTTACTGTTCCACAAACACATTTGAAGAAAAGGGAGTGGTGATCTTTGAACCTCAACATGTTCACACCAAACTAAACACACTGATATGCTCAGACTTCCTTCATGTATACCAGTCTGTCTTTATAGGGACATTCTATCTGGCCCTGGGCTTACAGAGGGAGGAGCTCCTAGGTATTTAGCTCTCATAGTTCCCACAGCCAAGCTCCTCAACAGTGAGGGAGATAGTTTTGCTGTCCTGCAGACGTATGAAAATGACACGAGGAACTGTTTTCTGGTCTGGAGGAGTATGGGGATTATTGTTGTGGTGTGCTTTATTTGGCACCTGCACAGATGGCCAGAGAGCACCACAGAGACATCCAAACTGTAGGTATGACTATCTGTCTCAGAACCACCAGAGTGGTAAGGATCCTTGGCACAAAGGGCACCCCAGGATCCCTAGGAAGTACTGTGACACCTCATTCAACAACCAGTCAGCTGGAGCCATCACCCAGGTAATGCGGGGCTAAATAATAGAGCTTTGTAAAATAAACCAATTTGCCTGCTATTTTCAACTACTAATGGAGGTTTAAGTTTGTGTCAAACAACAAAAATCGAAAAATGTTTTAATGTAATGCACACAGATCACAGGGTACACAGACAAAGGGAGAGTGACTTCAAAAATCTAAAAATATTTATTGATTTCTCTCAAAAGGGAGCAAAAGGTCCAGACGACAGCACTTTTATACTTTAGTCTTCAGGTGGCGTGTCCTTCAGATCTGGGTTCAAATACATGTCTATTTGAATATTTTTTTAAATGCAGTTATGATATGAACTTCATTGGGTTTTCTCACACAAGACTGTCATAGGTTCTTATCACAGGGTTATAGCAGCACCGTACTTTGGAATATAATCATTATGAAATATCCAAACATACACTACCGCTCAAAAGTTTGGGGTCAAAACACTAGTCTCAATGTCAACAGGCGGATGCTGGCCATCTAGGCAGAGCTGCAAAGAAAAAGTTGCAATGAAAAAGCCATATCTCAGACTGGCCAATAAAAATAAAAGATTAAGATGGGCAAAAGAGCACAGACACAGCATCCCAGAGTCGCCTCTTCACTGTTGACGTTGAGACTGGTGTTTTGCGGGTACTATTTAATGAAGCTGCCAGTTGAGGACTTGTGAGGTGTCTGTTTCTCAACCTAGACACTCTAATGTACTTGTCCTCTTTCTCAGTTGTGCACCAGGGTCTCCCACTCCTCTTTCCATTCTGGTTAGAGCTAGTTTGCACTCTTCTGTGAAGGGAGTAGTACACAGAGTTGTACAAGATCTTCAGTTTCTTGGCAATTTCTCGCATAGAATAGCCTTCATTTCTCAGAACAAGAATAGACTGACAGGTTTCAGAAGAAAGGTCTTTGTTTCTGGCCATTTTGAGCCTGTAATCGAACCCACAAATGCTGATGCTCCAGATACTCAACTAGTCTAAAGAAGGCCAGTTTTATTGCTTCTTTAATCAGAACAACAGTTTTCAGCTATGCTAACATAATTGCAAAAGGGTTTTCTAATGATAAATGTGCCTTATAAAATTATTAACTTGGATTAGCTAACACAATGTGCAATTGGAACACAGGAGTGATGGTTGCTGATAATGTTCCTCTGTACGCCTATGTAGATATTCCATTTAAGAAATTGTCCGTTTCCAGCTACAATAGTCATATACAACATTAACAATGTCTATACTGTATTACTGATCAATTTTATGTTATTTTAACGGACAAAAAATGAGCTTTTCTTTCAAAAACGAGAACATTTCTAAATCACCCCAACGTTTTCAACGGTAGTGTACATTCACTCAATCACAGCACAGTGCAATACTATAATGCACTTAAAATATCCATACTGTTCACAATATTACATTATCCTACAATATAATATCAATCACATTCTGTCTGGTGATAATAGGCTGGTCTAGACACGGAAGCTGTATTTGAATATTTGTTATTTACAGTGCCTTCAGGAAGTATTCACCCCCCTTGACTTTTTCCACATTTTGTTTAGTTACAAAGTGGGATTAAAATGGATTTAATTGTCATTTTCTGTCAACAATGTACACAACGTGCTCTGTAATGTCAAAGTGGAAGAAACATTTTAACATTCTAAAAAAATTATATGAAAAATAAAACACTAATATATCTTGATTAGATAAGTATTCATCCATTACATGTTAGAAACACCTTTGGCAGACATTACAGCTGTCAGTCTTTCTGGGTATGCCTCTAAGAGATTTCCAACCCTGGATTGTGCAAGATTTGCTCATTATTCTTTTCAAAATTGTTCAAGCTCTGTGAAATTGGTTGTTGATCATTGCTAGACAACCATTTTCAGGTCTTGCCATAGATTTTCCAGCAGATTTAAGTATAAAACTGTAATTCGGCTACCCAGGAGCATTCAATCTCCAGTGTAGATTTGGCCTTGTGTTTTAGGTTATTGTCCTGCTGAAAGGTGAATTAATCTTCCAGTGTCTGGTAGAAGGCAGACTGAACCAGGTTTTTCTCCAGGATTTTGCCTGTGCTTAGCTCTATTTCTTTTTCTATCCTGAGAAACTCTCCAGTCCTTAACCAATTACAAGCATACCCATAACATGATGCAGCCACCACTATGCTTGAAAATATTGGGAGTGGTACGCAGTAATGTGTTGGATTTGATTTGCCCCAAACATAACTGTAATGAACACAATGGGAGACAGAGAGCTGGTTTCAAGCACAGGGCACAGCAGGTGTTTATTGTAAAGGACCACAGCAGGAGGCAGGTAGCTGGGTCCAGTGACAGGCAGAAGGTCATACACAGGGGATCCAAAAAGGCAACAGTACAGGCAGGGAAAAGGCTAGTAACGTCGTCCAGGAGATCAGGCAATAGGTTGGTAACAGAAAATCCAATAGGCTGAAGTACAGGCAGGGAATAGGCAAAATGCTTCATTAGTGAGACAGGCAAAAACTATCATACACGGGAAGAGTAAATTACAGGAAAACCAGCGCTCCGAATAGAAGTGTGTCACAAAACAAACAACACCTCGCAATGATGGGGTGCAAAGAACTGAACTAAATAGCGTGTGATAATGACATAGAGGTGTGTGTGAACATGTGTTCAGAATTCAGGTCATTGGGATCTGGAGAGTGAGCTGCGTTTAGGGGCTCTATGTGTTTGAGAGTGTGAGCTTGAAAGTGGGCTGGAAAGTGAGCTTTGTTCAGGGGATCTACGTGTTTGAGAGTGTGAGTTGGATGCAGACGTTACAATAAAACGTTTTATTCAGGTCAAAAGTTAATTGCTTTACCACATTTCTTTGCAGTATTACTTTAGTGCCTTGTTGCAAGTTTTGGAATATTTGAATTCTGTACAGGCTTTCACTCTGTCAATTAGGTTTGTATTGTGGAGTACCTACAATGTTGTTGAGCCATCCTCAGTTTTCTCAGAGCCATTCAATTCTGTAACTGTTTTAAAGCCGCCATTGGCCTCATGGTGAAATCCCTGAGCAGTTTCCTTCTGGCAACTGAGTTATGAAGGACGCCTATATCTTTGTAGTGACTGGGTGTATTGTCACACAATCCAAAGTGAAATTAATAACTTCACCATGCTCAAAGGGATATTCAATGTCTGCTTTTTAATTAAAATATATATATATTTTTTTACATATTTACCAATAGGTGCCCTTCTTTGCGAGGCATTTGAAAACCTCCCTGGTCTTTGTGCTTTAATCTGTGTTTGAAATTCACTGCTCGACTGAAGGACCTTACAGATAATTGTATGTGTGGGGTACAGAGATGAGCTAGTATTTTTAAAAATCATGTTAAAAACTATTACTGCAAACAGAGTGAGTCCATGCAACTTATTATTCTAATTGTTAAGCTCATTTGAATACTTATTGACTCAAGACATTTCAGCATTACATTTCTTATTCATTTGTAAAAATAAATAAAAAACATTAAACATAATTTGACTTTGACATTATGGGGTACGTTCTAAGACTCAGAAGAAAGCATACAGCTGCAAAGACAACATATGAAGTCTCAAGCACATATATTCATATATTTATAACCTCCTTCCCAAACAGACCCCCCTTCTGTGTCTAGGATGTTACTGGGCAGGTGGTGTTATCACTCCAGAACCCTAGTACTCCTCCCCGGAACTCACCGTTCTTCTTATCGGTCAGGAGAGGCCTTGAGGTTAGGGAGTCAGTCCACTACATAATTGCTGTTCTTATACACAGAGCCAACACTTCTTTCTATTCTATGAAATTAGCCATCAATTCATACTAAGATAATATAATGATATAAAAAATATTGATAAAATATAATGATAGAAGACATATTAAGATATAAGACAGGATAGTAATTTATGATCTATCAGCTCTAGCATGTGTCTCTTATCCCACCCTTATGGACAAGCCCCCTGTTTACTTTCCCTCTGGCCAAATACCATTGCACATAGATCATTCCATCAAACCGATAACACATTGATCACTAGGCCACTTATATAGTTATAAACATACTAAAATGTGTTTAAGTCAATTAGTCAGTTTCCAACAGTGTGTAGGCCAATGACAAAACATCTCAGTTTAATACATTTTAAACTCAGCAAAATGTGGAAAAAGTCAAGGAGTGTGAATACTTTTTTCAAGGCACTGTAAACACTTTTTTCTGTGTATTTGACCATGTTCAAATACACATCCCAAAATAATACTTTTATTTTAGTATTTGAATGGTTATTTGAAAGCAAAACAAATAGTAGACCAAATCGCATTCGAAAGTATTTTCAAATACTTATTTCAAATACTATTTTCAAATACCTGAGTTAAGTGTATGGGAGTGTATTTGAGTCCGTGTATTTGAGTATTTCCAAATACATTCCAAGTGTATTTCCAAACGCATTCCAATATTCAACTACTTGTTTTTTCAAACACAGGTTATCCAAAAACTTGTTTTCAAATGAATTGAAAAGAAATTGAAATATATGAAATAGTACTTGAACCCAGGTCTTGTGTCCTCAAATGTTCCCCATTGTTATTTGCTCATGTGTTGATTTAGTGGTAGAATATACCACACCTTGATTTACAACACAAACAAGCAATGGTTTTGTATTGACATCTCTGGAATTTTCACAACACAAATGTGTCTGAGCGACTTACACAAAATGGGTTGCTTTGCAGGTCCATATTTACATTTAATGAATTATTATGGATAGCAAGATAGCAGATAAACAGTATATGTCCTCCTGACTAGGGTCTTGTTTCACCTTTCTTTCTTTTTTCATTTTTTTTCTGCCAGTCCAAGCCTTCTTCACTTGAAGAATGTGCTAAATAACAAGTCCAGGATAATATAATATAATATATGCCATTTAGCAGACGCTTTTATCTAAAGCGACTTACAGTCATGTGTGCATACATTCTACGTATGGGTGGTCCCGGGGATCAAACCCACTACCCTGACATTACAAGCGCCATGCTCTACCAACTGAGCTACAGAAGGACCAGGATGGGCCGAAACACGTAGCACTACAGTACTGTTATTATTGAACAAAACTGATCTATATTTTCTATTTGAACTTCTTTGATAAGACACTTTTGCATTCAAAAAGCTGCCTTACCTAACCTGACTTTTCCCCTCCATACAGAGGTGTGGCCCTGGATACTACAGAGAGAGGACAGGGCCTCATAGGGGCCAGTGTGTACCCTGCAACTGTAACAGCCTGTCTAATGAATGTGACGAGCAAACAGGGAGATGTCTGGTGGGTTTCTCTCTCTCTGTGTCTATAAAAAAACGTGATTTATCAGGGGTGCCGCAGCACCCTCAGCAGCCTTAATTGGTCCCACTGGGCAGAAACTGGTTAAATCAACCTTTTTTCCCACGCAATTTCAACAACAAAATTAAATGTGATGATGTTGAATCAACGTCGAAAACGGATTGGATTTTCAAAAAGCAATCAACGTAAAGGAAAATGTTCTTTCTTCCCCACCCACCTTTTAACCTAAATCCAATGACATGGTGAATTTTTGTTGTTGTTATCACACTGAATTCACATTAGTTGACAACTCAACTAAATGTAAATTAAAACTAGACCTTGAAATGATGTCTGTACCCAGTGGGGTACGTACGCACACACACATAGCAGGATAGGTTTCTCCTGACTCACCAATTAGGTAAACATATGCACTTTTTCTAACCCATGCTGATCCAGATGGATATAAGTCCTATCCACAGATGAGTTTTTATGCCAGACTTGACTAACTCTCAGTACTGTGCTACGACATCATGAACCATAACCCCAACATTCCACGAGCCTGCTTCAGTCATAAACAAAGAGGACACTTTATTTTCCAGAACTGTCAGTACAATACTGATGGGGATCGATGTGAGCGCTGCAAGGAAGGTTACTACGGCAATGCTGCCCAAAAGACCTGCCGTGGGTGTCCATGTCCCTTCAGAGCCAACAAGTCAGTTTCTATATGTCCATACATTCTGTTAATGTACAGGTAGCTATGTGAGCACACTTGGTTTTACGTTCCCCAGATAAACTATTGGATGAAACATATAATTACCATTTGGTACTCAAAATCATTTTTTTTCTCTTTGTGTAGTTTTGCAGTAGCATGTCTGGATATTGGTGCAAATGAAATCGAATGTTTGTGCAAACCTGGCTACACTGGAACCAGATGTGAGAGGTGTGTTTATGTGCTTTTTACAGTACATATAAAAATGTCAACATCATCTTACCGTAAATATATTTATAACAAAAGTCTAGACCTTTCCTCTCCTCTTCCTCCTCCAATCTGGCAGGTGTGCCCCTGATTACTATGGTAACCCAATGATATATGGAGGCAGGTGCCAGCGATGCCACTGTGATGCTACCAGTACCTGTGACTATCTGACTGGAAGTAAGCTCAGGACCCACTTCAGCCGTACAAGAATAGAGAAAATGATCTATGAATTAAAACAGGATGCCTCCTATATAACGATAAAGCTATAGGCTATAGATTGAAGAAATGCCTGCAAGAAATGTCATGCTGATAATAGTTTCTCTTATTGTAGATTTGGTATAACTGTTGCTCACTGTGTCTTCTGTCTCTAGAGTGTAAGAAGCCTGCTGATCCCGGCACAGATGACCAATGCATAGGTTTGTGAAGCACACAGTAATACACATTCTCAATGTATAGTGAGCTATTTATTGTCTGTTGTTGCCAGCATGATTCATATTGCATTTCCTCTCATCCTATTGGACCTAACTAAACAATCTGCTCTTCCTCTCTTTGTGGTCAGAGTGTGACAGCTGTACTCAGGCCTTACTGAATGATTTGGAAAATATGGATGATGGGCTGGAATTGCTAAGGCAGCAGCTTCAGGGCATTGGTTCCAACAGCTCGACTGCCAACATTAACCAGCTGGAAGGTGCCATTACTGAAACAAAGGTAATTTAACACGGTCTTACTGAGGCGCTCTATATATTTGAACACCAAATGGTGTATAATGTACACAATTTAACAAGATGATCGCTCCCCTCTGGTATACTCTTGCAGGCTCTGGTTGGAAGGTACAGCACTACTGTGGATGCTCAGGGCAATCTTCTGGAAGCAGAAGTTATGAGTCTGGATCAGGACATAAGCCTACTGGAAGACAAGGTGCCTGAGGCCTGCTATCCATAATCAGATGTCAGATGTAATCCGTTATTTTACAGAAAAACTACATCCTTTTTACTTGTGTGATCTTATTCTCTCTTAGGCAAGTTACTCTCTCTCAGGTGCTGACAATGTCTTGGTGAAAGTGATCCAAACCAAACAGAGAGCCGAGGATTTTATCCCTGAAGCTCAAGATCTTCTAATGAATATAGAAGGTATACTGTTATTGAGAGTGTTTCAAAATGATAATATAATGATATGTCAATGTCATGATAATCCCCACCTGTCTTCTTTCCCTCTCAGATCTCCTTCGACAGCTGAGTGAGGCTAATTCTAGTGTAACCAACATCAATGTGGGAGTGGAGGAGGTAGACAGGATGATGAAGGTGGTGCAGCGCATGGTGAAGGAGATGAGACAGCTTGGCTGCAGTAACCAGACAGAGAAGGCTGCCAGGGAGCAAGAGGATGCTCACAAACGTGAGACGGGGGTCTTTTGGCTTAGTCTATAGTCACTTACAGTACAGGGCAGCACTTAAAGGATCACACTATTGAATAATAAATGTTATACATTATCAATGTGACACAAATTCTTGACTCACTGTGTATGATAGATATGATTCACAATGCAAAGTGTAATGCATGTGTCTCTCTCAGTCTTGGATTTCATCAAGAGCAATATGGCAGCTCCATTAGACGACAACCAGGCTGTAGCCAATGAGACGGCAGAGTCCCTGATGACATCGGTCTCTGCGTTGAGTGATCTGGCCGTGGCTGTGGCAGAAGCAGACAATATGGTTAACATGACACGGAGCCTCAACTTCAACAGTACTGACTTCCTAAGAATCCTGACGGTAAATGTCAAACACTGAAGTGCAAAATCTGTGAAATATGTTGTAGATCTCAGATACAATACAAAAAAATGTTCTCTCCTTTTTCTGAACATGACAAATACCAAATCATGTCTCAAGTTTCTGTGTTTGACAAGGGGTAATCACTGTTTTCGCCCTCTATATGTATATTTTCTAGCAACTTAGAGGTGAGCTGGAGAGGAAACGTGATTCAGTCCTTCCTGAAATGAATATGACCAAAGATAAACTGAAGAATATCACAGGCCTTTTGGAAATGATGAAGGAGATGAAAAAGGTATTGAAGCAGATGAATTCAAATCGTTTCCAGTGTAAAGTCCTATCTCTCTTGTTGTGAAGGAGGCATTCAAAATATCATTTAAATCTTTCAGGAATACGAGCACCTTGCAGCCGAGATAGACGGAGCCAAGCCCAATCTAACCAAGAGGCTAAATGATATCGCTAAAGCAAAACAGAAGGAGGGCATTGTCATCATGGCAGAGGAGCATGCAGAGGAACTAAACAGACTGGCAATGGAACTACAAATGTAGGTTGACAGAGTAAGGTCATTAGGTTGGGGGCCTACTTCTTTATACCCCACAGACGTGTCCTATGTTGAGACCTTTGTGTGTTCGTGTCTTTATGGGCTAGTATGGGCCACTGTGAGCACTGCATTCCTTGTTATTGCAGGGCAGTGCATAATGCCACCAACAGCTCTGACCTGCAGCATGCTTCAGAAAGCATCGGAGTCTACAGCAGCATCATAAAAGCCATTGAAGAGGCAGAGATGGCGGCCGACCAATCCAAAGAGGCATCCGACAAAGCTCTGAAGGTGATTATTATACTGGTCTGGATGCCCCAGCCACCGTTAACTTCAAATTCACAACAACATTGAACATTCAGTTAACATACAATCAAAAAAAGTATTTCACATATCTCCAGTAACTTGTATATGTTTCAGGATGTGGAGGAGCAAGGTCTGACCAACAGGTCTGAGGAACTAAAGCATAATGCAAGTAGCTTACTGACAGAGGCCATGAATGCTGAGAAGAACCTCAGAGGTGTAGTAATCATCCCAATATTTGCTTTTCTAACGACACTAAAGCTACAATAGAAACAAGAATGCATCATGTTGTTGACCCCTTCTCAATCCATCCAGGACATTATATGAGCCAAAGGCTTTGTTGTATGATGTTGAAGAAAGCTATGCACTTTGAACTTGTTAACGATTTTGTTGGAGGCCAAAACACACTGCAGTATACTGTATGCCCTCGATCAAACACATTCCGTTGTCTCCTTCTGATATCTCCTTCTGATATCTCCTTCTGATATTATCTTATCATATATTACCACTTATCCCCAACGTTTATTTTTTTACACACAGAGGCCTCAGCCAAAGTTGACAACCACAAGCAACGTGTTGGTCAGACCAAGAACAAAAGAGAGATGCTGAGAAAAGATGCTCTTGCAGTTACAGAGAATCTTAAAGAGATTCAAAGAGGTTTGTGTATACAAGAGGAAAGATTATGCTTGTGTTTTAATAACGACGCCATGGAATCGATGAGAATGACAGTTTACACATTCTGTGCCACAACGTGACCATACTTATGTTATTCACGTACACTATTTGTTCGTGTTCCAGATGACATTGGGAAGCTCATAGACTCTGCCAAAGCAACTGTCAACGCTGCCAATAACACAGTCAATGACGTAACAGACAGACTAAATAATATCAGCTGGGGACATATAAGGCTTCCTAATGTCAGTTCAAACATTGGCAGTGTGCTCGATGAGGCTGACAATGAATGTAAGTACTCATGTCAGACACACAGTACATTTATCCTGTCATGGTATTGAAATGAACCTTCCTCTAATTCTAATCTAAATTCTGCCTCTTTACTCTTTAAATTCAAATCCAACTTTAGATTCTTGACTTGAATTTGAATTAATGATACAAAGGGAAAAGAAAGTAGTTTGATTGGAGCTGTTTTTCTTTCTCTCCTGACTGGTACAGTGAAGAAATTGAACGAGACATGGCCTACTTTGGAAGGCAACCTCAGCAGGGTGCAAAACCTGTGCTCCCAGGCTCTCCCTAGTGTCAGTATGACAGACAGCATCAGGAGAATCAAGGATGTGATAGAGGAGGCCAGAGACATTGTCAAAAGGGTGACACCACATCTAACCTAAATACTCTAGATTAGTCATTCTATTTTGATCGTTTTCCTGTTGACCTTTGTCCTTTCTTGACCAAACGTGATCACTCCAACCATTACACTATTTTTCTTAGGTCTTTTAGACTGGCTGTATCTGTCTGTCTCTGTCATATTGAATGTCCATTATTCCTCTCTTGGTGTGTCTCCCCAGCTCTCTGTCGGCATGACCTTCAATGGGAAGGGTTACATTGAGCTCCGCCCCCCCACCAATGTTGAGGATTTGAAGGCGTTTACAGCTGCTGAACTTCTTCTCAACCGCCAGGAGACCAAGCCCACTAGAGGGGACCGCAGCCGTAGGCGCAGACAGAACACACATGATGACAGAAACCTCTTTGTGCTCTATCTCGGCAACATGGACGTAAGTGGGACATTTGAGTAAATAGTGTAGTCATAATATCCTAGAGCGTTAATCTTGAAATTTCAATTGATTCCCTAATTATTTTGATACATTTTGTATCGGAGATGTTCAGTATTTTTTTTACTTTTCATTGATGGCTTGTTTCCCCCCGTTCCAGTCATCCAAAGACTTCATTGGAATGGCTGTAAAGAATAACACTCTCCGCTGTGTATACAAGCTGGGTGGAGTCATACATGAGTTGAACACCGACCACATAACTAGAACCAAAGTGAACTCCACTGTTTTTGACAAGGTCGTCTTTAACAGGTACACCTCTGAGGAATTTGTTCTGGATTTGATACTAACTTGATGACATGGGACAGTTTGCCCATGATGGAGACAGCTCCCTTGTCATCCCCACTGTGTTTGTCTCCTATTTCTCTAGAGTTTACCAAGATGCTGAGCTCAGTCTCACACACAGGTTCCCATCACAGTCTGTCGAAGTGTCTAAGGAGAGTAACCGGCCCAACACGACAGTTGGCCTCCTCAACCTGGACACCAACAGTGTGGTCTTCTACGTAGGCGGTTATCCTGATGCCTTCACTGTAATTACATTCCTCTATCCCTTTGCCTCCCAGGTGTTCTGTGCTTCTGCATCATGCTCATAGTTTATTGTTGAATACAGAAAGTACCCTGTAGACATCAGCGGGACCAGACCAGTCTTATTCTCCCTATTCAAGTATCGTTTTATTTCATTATGCCCTTCTCTCATTAGCCTCCAGTGGAGCTGCGCTACCCCAAATACTGTGGAGCCATCAAGCTGTCTACTATCAATGATCAATTCTTTAGTCTGTACAACTTCAAGAATGCCATCAACGTAGACAAACAGTCATATATAAAGTAAGAACCAACAAAAGGGACCATCACCTTGATTATAGATCTATAAAAGATGCTATACTGTACGGGAATGGTGAATGCTGTCCACATGTTCTAATTTAGCCTGTTCTCTGTACCATGACCATACATGAAAACAACATCTTTCTGCTTCAGTGTCAGAATGTATCATGCAATTCCTTCCTTCTTTCAGGGTTCGTGATAGTCTACAGTTAACAGTGCCTTATTATTTTGACGGCACTGGTTACGGTTTGGTTACGGACATTAAAGAAATTGAAACCCCGAAAAGAGGAGTGCTCAAGTTCCACACAAACAGCCAGGTGGAGAATGCTTTACTGTTTTATAAAGGAAATGAGGTATGTATATTTTGTCCATTCATATATCTGATATCAGTTAAAAATATGAATTCAGAATCACACACGGAAACGATTGAATAATTAGTACATTCAAACGAATTAACTATCTGGTTTACATTGTAAGTCGTGTAATCAATCAAGCTTACAATTTCAGCCAGAAGATACAGGAACATCAATGTATTGCAGTTGGACATGAATAAATGCAGTCCTTATTGGGATTTTATGGTTGGTGTGTGTAGAGCAATGGTGTGTGTAGAGCAATGTCTTCATAAATGTGTTGTTTCATTCACTTGTTTGTTGTATTTCACAGGATTCGTACACTAGTGTTACTGTGGAGAGAGGTTATGTTGTGCTGCAGGGAAGACAAGGCACCCAAGTCCTCAATGCCAAGAGTACTAGAAAAGTTTCACTCAATGTAAGATAGTATCATCGACATACTGTACGGTTTAGTTTTATCTGCATAAACTTTCTGCTGCTAAAAGTTCTGCTTTCTCTCTTAGGATGAACACTTTGTAATAGTCATGGATACAACATTTAAAGTACATGTGGCTGGAGTACAAACTGAGATTGTCAAAATAGACAACATCATGGAAGGTTTCAAAAAATTCTACATTGGGGGTCTACCAGCATCAATAAGAGAAAGGTACAAACTCTGTAAATAGGCTTTCTGTCATAATCTCTTGCAAGGGATACATGCATTTTCCTGGAATGTCAATTATACAATTATCCATGTCATGTATTTTCTTTCAGAGATAATGTTACAACCCCACCATTCAGAGGATGTATAGATAATGTGATTTTACAATCTAAGGAGATTGAGTTTAACACGACAATTGGTGTCAGTGTTGGATGCCCAACCTCTCTTTTGGTAAACCGTCTCTCATTTTGTAAATCCATTTCAGACTGCACAATGTGGAAGATGTTCTAGTTCTAGAATTTTCATGTACAATGCATTTTCTTTTCAGGGTGTTCGTGAGGCTACTTTCCACCCTGGTGGCTCTCTCTCAGTGGACCCACAGGATTTCTGGACCACCCCTGTGGCCATGGTTTCGTTGGGGTTCAGGACCATGGAGAATAAAGGTGTTCTTCTCAGGACCAGCGAAGAGGTCAGTCCACTCTTCAATAATGGTTGAAGAGTCTCTCACAGAGAGCCTCATTCAAAGGCTGCTCTCTGTGTGTCATATTTGAACCTCAAACACTAGTAAAAGTATCAAAATTAGTTATCAAAATGAATTTAACAGTTTTGTTTCAGAATTATATACTTTTTTGTAAAGAATATCATCACACCATTTCTTTATCGATCAGCGTCATGGATACCAGCTCTCATTGGTTGATGGCTATGTGATGTTCAACTTTGATGAAAATGCCTTGAAGTCTACCAAGACATACAACGATGGAAGATGGCACTACTTGACTGCATTAAGGAATGGCACACGGTAAGGCATTTTTATTGTCATTGGTCAAGCTGTGCAGAGATGTTTCTCATCTGCAATTGTTATAAACTCTACAATGTTATTGTTGGTTTGTTCCACACACCCACAGACAGACATAACAAAAGCGCTGTGATTTCCTCAGATTGGAGTTGAGGGTTGATAACGGTGATTTGGGCCAACATCAATCCTCCCCCCAAGACAAGCCCAATGAACATCAGGTTGTGTTGGGAGGAGAGACCTTCAGGGGCTGCCTGGCTAACCTTCATATCAGGAGGTCTGATTCAAAAATGCAACACTATAGTCACACTATTGTCACACTATAGTTATAACGGTTTTAAAAAATGTGAAAAACTCAACTTCTATGAGGTGATATTATGATTCAACATTGTGGTCATTCCAATTTGTGACAATTTGAGGAAAAATGTACTTACTACGACTGAGATATGTGGTTGTCTCATCTAGCTAGGTTAAGATCAATGCACAGACTGTAAGTCACTCTGAATAAGAGCGTCTGCTAAACAACAAAAAATTTAAAATGTGTTTAAATTATTATTAGCTACAGTGTTTTCTCTAAGTAATTAAGTAAGTTGTGGAAAGTAAAAAATAACTGATGATGTGCTTTTTGTGATTGTATCTGTTTGTGCTCTGACACAGGCCTGAAGAAATCTTTATTCCTGCTGACTTCAGCTCGTTCACCCAGAGGGGAGATGTGATCCTGGGGATGTGCAGACTACAGCCCCCTCCTCAGGCCATATGGGAGCCAGCAGGCCTTCAAGAGAGGCCCAAGAAACACAAACCAGTGAGTATGGGAATACTTCCCAAAGTTGATTCAAGCGTATGTTAACCATCAGGCTATTCATGGTAAAAGTGTGCAGTAAGGGACATGTTGGCTCTTTTCGTTTTCCTGTAAGGTTTTAGGTTCTCACTCAAGCGACAGGGGTGTACGTTTGGTTTGGTCTTCCAGCACAAATGTCTAAAATAGTCAAGAGATAACTTCAAATGATCAAAATCAAATTTTCTCTGAAATATTTTACAGGCTTGTAATGCTGCAGTGAACTGGTCCTTTATTATTCATGTCAGTACTGGTCATTCTGTCATCGTATTACTGTGTAATACAATTGTATAATACAATAATTACAAAGTAACTACACAAGAATAGAGAAACTTAATGTGAAGTATTACTGTATTGGTACATTACTAATGTGTATCCTCTCCCCCACCCCCCTCTATCTGGCTGAAGAGATCTGGTGCTGTGCGTACTGAGTGCAGACTGCCCAAAGTGTCTGACCCCCAGGCCTACCAGCTAACTGGGGCTGCTAGTTGGCTCAGTTACATCATCGCACCTGAAGAACTTAATTTCAGGTACAGTAGGTCAAATGTTGGTCCTCGTATCCACATTCCATTTTTTTTTAAACATTCTCTGCAGATGTATTTTTCTATTATTTAACCGTTATAAGACCTATGAAAACAGACAGTCCAATTCTAAATCTGTGGCTTGCGTGTTCCTCTTGCCAGGCCTCACTTATCCCTGGAGATCAGAACCAGGTCAGCTGAGGGGCTGTTGCTCCATGTCTCAGGGAACGGGGACATCTCCCAAGTCTCTCTGTACATGACCAACGGCAAAATCAAACTCTCATTGGGGAAGGACAGAGTCCTCCACAACAAGAAAAAGAGCAACGATGGAAGATGGCATACAGTAAGCTGTCTAATAACTGTTGAGATATCAGGTCTCAATATTAGGATAATTAAATGAAGTCATAAAAATCATTGTTAGTTTCAGGTCATTCTAAATAGTGCAAAATGTACACTGTACCTCACAGCCACAGCTGAGAGATTTATACGTGTAAAGTAGTTGATAAGCGCCTGCATGGCCTGTCTGTGTGCAGGTAATGGTCAGTGTGGAGAAGAACACTTTCCACCTGGTCGTGGATGGTTTCCGTGTGCCTGATGGTATTCTACCTGCAGAGGAGGGTTCCTACTTAGCCCTGCAGAACCCGGTCTATCTGGGCAGTGACCCTGCCTCCAAAACCTCTTGGGCTCAGGTAAGCAAGCAGACACATAGACTGTAATGGCGTCTAAACAAACCAGACACAACCCAATGTGAGGGTGTGATTATGATTCTCCTGTAGGTTTGTATCTGGGGCATAATTACCATATTTACTATGACATCTATATTTACATCCTGGAAAATGTGTGCTTGGTTTTAAAATGATGTCCATCTGTATCTCTCTCAGGGTGGCTCTCTTCCCAAGAAGAGTGTGACTGGCTGTATACGCCATTTCAAAGTGTACAATGTTCTGGTTGGTGAACCAGCCGCCAATCACGGGGCCCCGCCCTGCTTTGATGGGGCAACAGAGACTGGGGCATACTTTGCTGGCACAGGGCATGTGGTCTTAGGTGTGGACTTTATATAGTCATTAACAAAAAATACTACAATTGTGGTGTCTTAGTTGTGAGCAATATTGCTTGAACTAATCATCTCATTCATCCAGTAACTCTGACAAAGATACTTTGTGTTTTAGATAAGTTCTTTACTGTGGGCTCCCGTTTTGAGCTGACCTTTGAGGCTCGCCCACGGAACACTACAGGTCTCCTCTTCCATGCCAGGGGTCGTCATAGGAACAGCCTAAGTGTCTTCATGAGGAAAAACAAGGTTCTTTTAAACCTCATCAACATGTATATGGGACTGTGGAGTTGGATACTGTGTAAGCCTGAAGTATATTGAAATGTGTGGAAAAGTTTGGAATATCATTTTTGCTCTGAATCTCAGGTGGAGGTCCATGTGAATGATGGGTTAGGTGACTACAGTGCATCTGTGACACCTCAACAAAACCTGTGTGATGGCACATTCCATGTTATTGCAGGTACATATCCCTCTCACATTAACCATTGATCCATCCTCATACAGTAGAGATACATTTAAACCAGCATATTCTTTACAAGGACTTGGAAGGATATTCTAATAGCCAGTCCATCTACTCTATTCCTCAGTGTCCAAACAGAACAATGTAGTCCAACTGAACGTGGACTCAGAGTCTCAGCGTACGGTCGGGCCTTCCCACTCCTCCTACACAATGACTAAGGATTCCCTCTACATTGGTGGCATGTCCGGTAAATTCATTCAGCAACACTACCCATTGCATCGCATGAAAATATCCTCTCTGAATTAAAACACTTTCCTAAAATTGGTAGAGCATGTCAAACCTTAATGAACAGCTTCTGACAGTTCTATAAACACATCAATATGACTTTTATGCTTTCCCCCCTATACAGGCACATCAAAGCATAAAGGAGTGCCAGTCTCTTCTTCGTTTGTTGGCTGCTTGCGGACCATAAAGGTCAATAAAAAGCCTGTTGATTTTAAGACAGCCTCCAGTGTGGTCGGCCCTGTGAACGTCAATGAATGCCCAGCAGACTAAGGGGATGAAATCAATGAGTGTTGCCCCAGATGACCTAATTCGCTGAACCACTGAGTTATCTGTCTATGACTCAGTGGTAAACGGCTGCAAATATGTGTAATAGATAGACACTCACCTCTTCATGTGCAAATTATACCACTGGAGGGCACTGCAGTGCTCTTATTACTGTGTTGGCTTTGCAAGGTAATTCACACTGTTGGGGTTTAAGGAATTTTTTCAAAGAGTTTCATGAATTGAACATTCACACCTTTTAAATGACAGTGACAGTGACTTTGATGTATTCTATGAATTAACAGGAAGAAATTACCTCTCAAGATGAGCTGGCACACAAATGTTACCCCTAGTGAGGCTAAAATATAATTGATATTATTTCAAAAAACATGTCTCACGTTGATCAGTCTACAGTTTTCATTTCAATTAAATTACCAATGTGGAAAAGATGTGAATTGATTTTTGTGTCCAGTGGGTTGTGCTGTAAAAATTTAATTGCAATTGCACAATCCGTTTCATACACGAAAAGTTCAGGTTTAACCAAATGCTTGTCAAATCCAATAAAAGGAATACCAAACTTAACGCCTGAACAATTCTCCCAATATTATGATTGGACTAAACTCCCATTGGCATGCCATGTAGTCATCATTAAGACTAGGAGTGAGAATATGTTATTAAGGGGTTCTAGGCTCTCCTCCCAGGCTGACTGCTACAGTCTACTGAGGTTAATTCTGCACAAAGCTAGGACCCACTGACCTGGCACACATCCTTTATTCATGCAGGGTGCTAAAATGTGTGTCTAATGCATGTCTGGGCTTAGCTCATACTGTGACCATGGACTGCAGAGTCCAGGCAACATCCTCTCTCTCTCTCTCTCTCTCTCTCTCTCTCTCTCTCTCTCTCTCTCTCTCTCTCTCTCTCTCTCTCTCTCTCTCTCTCTTACGCATACTCTCTCTCTCCACTCTGTCTGTATCTACATCTTGCACATCATATAAAACATGACGAAATGCTTCAATATACTGGATCCCTTTCAGTTTGTTTATTACTCTCCTAGTTGGGTATACACCCTTGTCACATACCTCACTGCACATCACACCTGCACCAGCCTGTGCTTGCAGCAATTCTAGTGGGAAAGGTGGATATATATATATATTTCCCACCTTTCCCATATATATATATATATATTTATTCTAAACTCAAATCTGGGAGTTGAAATAAACTGAAGTTATGCACGTTTGCACATTATGCTGGGGATATCTTTCCTAGTTTTTGCAAGCTGCATGCCTTCTCGCTAAATATATATATTTTTCCTTTCAACGATGAGGTTTGTAGGCGTCTGCTCTAATGTGACAGTGCACTGCTGTTGTTCTGAAGCTCGCAGTCAAGTGCCCGCTTATTGGCTGGCTGTGAGGTGAAAGGTTGTTGCTGTCGTCAAATCTGCTCTGAGGACTGGGCTCTGGAGGCAGAGCAGGACATATTTGGGAAAGGTACTGATGAGAGGAAATGGGAAGCAGTCGCAGGCAGGGGCTAGCAGACGGTGCACTGGCAGGATGCTGATTTGCCACAGCAGGTTTCATCTTTGGAACCTCCCAGAGCCTATACATACCTAGCCCAAAGCTATAGCCTACGTTATGACGACAACCATTTTTTCGACTGACGACGACTTTCGCGTGCGGCAGACAAGACAGCAAAACGTCTGGATGAATGTACACCTATTTTAATCACAGAAATGGCATGTAAATAGTGCCTTTGGTGCATTTGGACGAACCGTGGATGCGCGCCGATTAGTAATTTACCGGTGTTACAGCTTCAGAATTTTTCCCGAAAAGACGCGTCTCTTACCTCATTTGCAAGGATATGTCGGCGCAGTCCCATCATCAATAACCAATGTGGGATAGTCTACGGGGAATAATAATTTTGACACCGCATTTTGGCCTGTGTTGAATTGATTCATTATATTCAGCAGACGATAAGGCATAAACAATGGCGGGCCCAGAGCAGTCCAAGCAGCAGCAGGTAGAGGAGAAAGCTGAGCACATAGACGACGCTGAGCTCGCTCTTCAAGGTATCAACATGCTTCTCAACAACGGATTCAAGGAGAGCGACGAGCTTTTCAGAAAATACAGGTGAGATACTTTTCCTGCTTTTCATAAAATGTAGCCTATAGTAATATTTGGTCATCAGATCTCATTGCCCACAGCAGGCCTATTAGGCCAGACTTTCCCAAACTCGCCCCCCCGTTTTTTTTTTTGCTCTAGCTACAACGCTCATTCAAATAACCAACTCACCATCAAGCTTTGGTTATCTAAATCAGCTGAGTAGTCCTAGGGGGAAAAAACTAAACTTGCACCCAGGACCGAGTTTGGGAAACCCTGTATTAGGCTACATAATTATTTGAATTGCACAGGTGATTAATTTGAAGGGTGTGTCTTTGTGTGCTCAAACATCAGACTAACTGTACCAACCTGTTTTCAAGGCCCTGTTCAAATACTTGTATTAACCCTCCCAACTTGAGGTGATCACTGATCCTACAGCATGTAGGTATAGGTGCATCACATTTCTTTACCTATGCAATCATGACAGATGCACGATCACCCTGAGGCATTATTACGGATTTGCATGGTAGTTTCTACAAATTTAACCCCTGGCAAATTGAAGGTTGAACAGAAATATTGATAAAAGATCAGAGCTCAGCATATTTCCTTAGAGACGGTATCCTTCAGAGCCTTACAGGCGATTTATATTCTAGGCCTATACAAGGCTTTGGTACCATTACAGCATTATAGTCTGAGTGGCCATCAGTAATTCCCCAAACACACTGTCCAAGTCCAACACAAAGCCATTATTGTTCTCTTTGGCAGAACTCACTGGTACCAAAACAGGGTATGACCATGGTTAGGCATAATTGTCCTTTAAATTATGTTTGCACCTGTGGCTGTGATTATGTATGATTTGCTTTACCCGCTATTTCATCTTCAATCTGCAAGATGAATGCTACTGACTTGGTTTAACATAATGAAAGTCTACATTTGTGTCTAAATGTAAATCTATCCTTGTCTCTTGAAACTATCCCCATTCATAGCCTAACCCCAAACAGGAAATTAAATAGTAATCTCTGCACTCCAGCCTGGCCCTGACATTCCAAACAACAGTTGAATGGGTAATGGTGACTGAGAAATGGAAGGGTAGTACACTGCACTCACTGCAATCCAGCTCTGTTTGTGCCAACGGGAGAAACTGCCACTTACTGTGCTAATTTTAGCTTTCTGGTTAATCAAGCCTTTCTCCCTCCATGAGTCGCTGATGATGCTGAGACAGAGGAACGGACTGAATGTCCCTCAGTATAGCACTGTGTGAAACAGATCTGGTTCTTAGTATTGGGGAAGATGTGCATGGTTATTGTTATAACAATTTCAGTAATGATTATTGATAATCAGTTATGATATTGTTACCTTTAGTTAGTTATCATTGGTAACATAACCTTTACCTAGTCGATACTCAAGTGCACTGGTTATCTTTTCTCTGCTTTCTTGAATTATGTTCGGTTTGAGGCAGAATTAAGTGTCTCTCTGGCTGCGTTTACACAGGCAGCCAAATTCAGACCCCCCCCCCCCCACTAATTGGTCAACAGATCTTTTCACATCAAATAATTTTCAGAATTGGGCAGCCTGTCTAAATGCAGCTTCTGTGTCTATCGCTCCCTTCCATAGCAATACCCACCCATAGCACACACTCCAGCAGGTATATTTCACTGGTCACCCCCAAAGCCAATTCCTCCTTCGACCGCCTTCCAGTTCTCTGCTGCCAATGACTGGAACGTACTGTAAAAATCACTGAAGCTGGAGACTCATATCTCCCTCACTAGCTTTAAGCACCAGCTGTCAGAGCAGCTCACAGATCACTGCACCTGTACATAGCCCATCTGTAATTAGCCCATCCAACTACCTCATCCCCATACTGTTATCTATTTTATTTATTTTGCTCCTTTGCACCCAAGTATCTCTACTTGTACACTCATCTTCTGTACATCTATCACTCCAGTGTTATATTGTAATTATTTTGCCACTATGGCCTATTTATTGCCTTACCTCTGTTATCCTACCTCATTTGCATCCATGTGTAACTATGTGTTGTTGTTTGTGTTGCACTGCTTTGGTTTATCTTGGCCAGGTCGCAGTTGTAAATTAGAATTTGTTCTCAACTAGCCTACCTGGTTAAATAAAGGTTAAATAAAATAACTCTATGTTGTCCTTTCTCTTCAGGACTCACAGTCCACTGATGAGCTTTGGGGCCAGTTTTGTCAGCTTCCTGGTGAGTTTCCTCTGACTGCATCTTGACTGCAGGACAGGTGTTTTGTCATGACCCCTTGGTTGCAATAACCTCTAGCTTACTTCTCTGGTGGTGGTTCACATCCTACCTCTACTGACATTCTCTCTCATGACATCACTACAAGCATGCAAGCTAAGAGAAACAGGGCGAATGTGATTACTCATCCTAACAATATTAGTGTGCAACGTTACACCATCATAAACCATACAATGCACTGCGTAAGTTAGATGAGGTGTCAGGACTTGACGTGACCCAATTTGTGTAATGGATTACATCGTCGTGACCACTATTGTCCTTTTCCCCTCATTTATACATTACCATAATGGATGCATCTTCAGCTTATCAAATGCATTTTGCTGTGCATATTCTCACTATCTCTCTGCTGCAGTGATGTGATTGTCTCCCTGGGGGGGGCAGAGATTTTCTGCAGCATGGTCACGAAACAGACCCCGTCACTGCCCCTCATGTCAGAGTTGGAGCACCATGAAGCGAGAGATAATGTCATCCTCCTCTGCTCTCCCATGCAATAAAAAACGCTTGGAAGGATAGTGTGTGGGGATGGGTCAATGACAACACAAACAGGCCACTGATGCATAGAGGGCCTCACACTGAAAAAGCATTCAATTCATCTGAAATTAAAACTACATATTTATATAAGGATGAGGGCATACATTGCACGTCTTTGACTGACAGTTTGATAAAAGGCAACTGAACAAAGAGATTCTTGACCAAGCCAGACTGTGGGTCTCAAACATAACACACAGATACACACAATAGATTCTGGTTGTCACAGTGTTTCAACGTGTGCTATGGCCTAGAAAGAGCTCTTTGTCCTGAGCCTGCTTTGTGATACCATTGCGTAACCCCTGTGTTATAACCCTCCTTCAATCCGATTACCGCACATTTGTTCACAATACACCCCAATGAAATCAAAATTAAAATCAGGTACTTATTTCTTTAATTACTTGCATGAGTGTTTTCTCTGTGCCAGCGTTAGCTGAAAAGCTCCAATGGGTTTGTTGTTGTTGTGTGTGTGATGTTGCAGAATGCCATGATGACCTTTGAGGAGGAGAAGATGCAGACGGCGTGTGACGACCTGAGGACCACAGAGAAGCTGTGCGAGAGTGACAACGTTGGCGTCATAGAGACAATCAGGAACAAGATCAAGAAGAGTGTGAGTGGGTGACTGATTACAGACAGACAGGCAGAGAGCTTTTGTTTACATGGAGCATTTATGTTTAGGATATCCCAACATTCCACTGGGCACACACTGGTTGAATCAACGCTGTTTCCACATTATTTCAAGGAAAATACATTGAACCAATGTGAAATAGACATTGGGACGTGCCCGGTGGGATTGGTCATGTAACATGCATAATTCTGTCTTGATTTCTGCTGGTTATACACCATCACATTGTTTCCAGCTGTATCAGTATCAATAATCAAAGTCAAGATCTTCTATATTGAGCTTAATGATATTGGCAACTATGAGATCATGTCAATCCCACACTCAATGTAATTAGTAACGAAGCAATAGAATGGAGACCTGTTTATGATCAACACAGGGGGCTTCTTCATTACGTAGCTGGAATGGCTGATGGTTTAGCTGAGTGTTGATCAGAGAATTACCAGACTACTGTGTGTTTCTGTCTGTCAGTTGGAGTCCCAGAGGTCAGGGGTCGTGGTTGTGGACCGCCTGCAGCGACAGATCATTGTGGCCGACTGCCAGGTCTACCTCGCTGTGCTCTCCTTCATCAAGCAGGAGCTCTCATGTAATGTATCATTTGTTGAATCCACAATCATTCAGTTACTGATGTACTGTAGCTTGCTTGATGGCAATGCAGTATGTTTTGTTTTCATACATTTTCTATTTAATTATATGTAATATGATTATTTCCAGTCTACTAATTTTGGGAAACATCTGCAAGTAAAATAGGAATCATGAGAGTTAACTGGATTTGACTGGATTGACTCTTACAGTATCTTCTCCTCAACAGCATACATCAAAGGAGGCTGGATCCTCCGTAAGGCCTGGAAGATGTACAATAAGTGCCACAGTGACATCAGTCAGCTGCAGGAGACCTGCGTGAGGCGCTGTTCCTCCCATGAGGAGGATCTATCCTCAGACCAGGCCAACCACAACACCCCAGTGGAGGGTGCTGTGACTGCAGAGGCCCTGGACCGACTCAAGGGCTCCGTCAGCTTCGGCTACGGCCTCTTCCATCTCTGCATCTCCATGGTACCACCACACCTGCTCAAGATCATCAACCTGCTGGGTTTCCCTGGCGACCGTCTCCAGGGTCTGTCCTCCCTCATGTATGCCAGTGAGAGTAAGGACATGAAGGCCCCGCTAGCTACGTGAGTATGAGTATTAAATCACTTCTTAGAGGGCTGAAGTGCAAGGAAAGACGGAGGGAGAGCTAGAGAGAGACTTAGGGTTCGATTCAATCTGTAGCGCTGAAGATCTGCTTTGTAGTGCGATTGACATTTAAAGGCAATATTCCCAAATCAAACTTTATTTGTCACATGCGCCGAATACAACGAGTGTAGACCTTACTGTGAAATGCATACTTACAAGCCCTTAACCAACAGTGCAGTTCAAGAAGAGTTAAGAAAATATTTACCAAATAAACTAAAGTAAGAAATAATCAAAAGTAACAGAATAACATAACAATAATGAGTCTATATACAGGGGGTACCGGTACCGAGTCAGTGTGGAGGCTATATACAGAGGGTACCGGTACCGAGTCAGTGTGCAGGGCTACAGGTTAGTTGAGGTCATTTGCACATAGGGGTGGGGGTAGGTAGGGGTGAAGTGACTATGCATAGATAATAAACAGCGAGTAGCAGCAATGTACAAAACAAATGGAGGGGGGAGTGTCAATGTAAATAGTCCGCTGGCCATTTGATTAATTGTTCAGCAGTCTTATGGATTGGGGGTAGAAGCTGTTAAGGAGCCTTTTGGTATTAGACTTGGCACTCCGGTACCGCTTGCTGTGCGTCTATGACCTGGGTGACTGGAGTCTCTGACAATTTTGGGGGGGCTTTCCTCTGACACCTACTATTATATAGGTCCTGGATGGCAGGAAGTTTGGCCCCAGTGATGTACTGGGCCGTACGCACTACCCTCTGTAGCGTATTATGGTCAGATTACGAGCAGTTGCCATACCGGGCGGTGATGTAACCGGTCAGGATGCTCTCGATGGTGCAGCTGTAGAACTATTTGAGGATCTGGGGGCACGTGCCAAATCTTTTCAGTCTACTGAGGGGCAAAAGTTTTGTTGTGCCCTCTTCACGACTGTCTTGGTGTGTTTGGACCATGATAGTTCGTTGGTGATGTGGACACCAAGGAACTTGAAACTCTCAAACTGCTCCATTACAGCCCTGTTGATGTTAATGGGGGCCTGTTCGGCCCACCTTTTCCTGTAGTCCACAATCAGCTCCTTTGTCTTGCTCACATTGAAGGAGAGGTAGTTGCTCTGGCAACACACAGCCAGGTTTCTGACCTCCTCCCTATAGGCTGTCTCATTGTTGTCGGTAATCAGGCCTACCATTGTTGTGTCATCAACAAACTTAATGATGGTGTTGGAGTCATATTTGGCCACAGAGTCATGGGTGAACAGGGAGTACAGGAGGGGACTGAGCACGCACCCCTGAGGGGCCCCCTTGTTGAGTACCAGCGTGGCAGACGTGTTGTTGCCTACCCTTACCACCTGGGGATGGCCAGTCAGGATCCAGTTGCAGAGTGAGGTGTTTAGTCCCAGGGTCCTTAGCTTAGTGATGAGCTTTGTGGGCACTATGGTGTTGAACGCTGAGCTGTAGTCAATGAACAGCATTCTCACATAGGTGTTCCTTTTGTCCAGGTGGGAAAGGGACGTGTGGAGTGCGATTTGAGATTGTGTCATCTGTGGTTCTGTTGGGGTGGTAAACTAATTGGAGTGGGGCTAGGGTATCCAGGATGATACTGTTGATGTGAGTCATGACCAGCCTTTCAAAGCACTTCATGGCTACCGACGTGACTGCTACAGGGCGGTAATCATTTATGCAGGTTACCTTTGGTTCCTTGGGCAAAGGGACTATGGTGGTTCGCTTGAAACATGTAGGTATTACAGACTCATCAGAAAGAGGTTGAAAATGTCAATGAAGACACTCGCCAGTTGGTCCGCCCATGCTTTGAGTACACATCCTGGTAATCTGTCTGGCCCTGCGAATTTGTGAATGTTGACCTGTTGTAAGGTCTTACTCACATCGGCTATCGAAAGCGTTATCACACAGTCATCCAGAACAGCTCGTACTCTCATATATGCTTCAGCTCAATCGGAAATTACCTTTACATTTCAATCACGTTATAACGCTGAACTGAAGTGCTACGGATTGAATCGAGGCCTTACTCATAACTCGGAAATTACTTTTACATTTCAATCACGTTATAACGCTGAACTGAAGTGCTACGGATTGAATCGAGGCCTTACTCATAACTGAAGGGAATGACTTTCAAGTAATGAGAGAAGGAAAGGGATTATGTTCTGTTAGGTTCAAAATGAACCTAGTAAAACTCACAGACGATTAGTAATGTTTAAACCAAGTTTATTCACCCAACTGTATAAGACAAAAGACATTCACACAAGCACTGATACTTAACTCTTTCTCCTATACCGAGTCTCCTCAGAGAGAGTTCCCCTCTCTGCATCGGTGCCATGCATAAGGATATTTCATATTTTCGAGTTTAAAAGTCAGTTCCCAACCGTTCATAATGTTCAGGTCACTGTCAGTTCTTTTTACTGCTTGAGTGAGCTGCTATACGTAGATATGATGTCATCGTTTGATAGAAAAGCAGAGCACAGGTCTTGATGTTGATTTGATTGGGGGTGACGTGTTGTGTTATTCTGCGTGATCAGCTTCTGCTGACGTGTTCCAGCTCATCTCTTCCCCAGCTCTTGGCACAGTGCTTGTTCCTGTTGTCTCATACATGGCCATCTGTTCTGTAATATCTGTCGTATCATAATGGCATATTATAATCATAGGGTATTTATTCATTGTATAATACATGCAACCAGGGACAGGTGTTAGTTAGTCAAATATGTCAAATGGGAATATTTGATGTCATAGAGAATTGAGGAAACATTAAGTACAATTACATGCTGCCAGTGGCAGTTGAATGGTGAATACTCGTGAGGTAAGAAGTAGGTAGACCTAAGAATAGCGGTAATCACGTGCTGATTAGAATGGCTAGTGGTGAAAAAAGGCCCTGAATAAATGATCCTAGTAAAACAGCTGCATTAGACAAAAGACATAACAGAAACGGAGACAGAAACTACCATTTGCTATTTATGAAATTGAGATGGTGTTTTACCAAATTACTGGACTGGGGTGCAATTTAGTTCTATATGCCATCTTTACCACGCTTTTCTTTGTCAAGAAAGTCAATGTTTCATATTAACTATCTAGCAAACTTGAATGTACAGTAATCGATATTTAATAAAGACATCTAGAATTGTCTCACAAATAAACCTGATTGCTTCCTCTCTCCTCTGACTAGATTGGCCCTCCTGTGGTACCACACAGTAGTGCTGCCTTTCTTTGCTCTGGATGGTTCTGACACTCAGGCAGGCCTGGAGGAGGCCAAGGCCATTCTCCAGAGGAAGGCTGTGGTCTACCCCAATTCCTCCCTCTTCATGTTCTTTAAAGGACGGGTTCAGAGATTAGAGGTGAGCATGATGGGGTCATCTGACTGTGAAATAACAGTCTGTTGCCGCTTAGCGTTGTACAATACAGTAAGTTGTTGTAGGTCTTAGTAGCTTAGGGCTCTATAAAATCCATTAGATTATTTGCCTAATTACATTTAGCTTTTTCCCAAATTTCATTTTCTCTGTTTTGTTTTTCCGGATTTCCATTTTCCCCTAGTTTTCACTCTCAAAATCACACTTTTTAAAACAGAAAAACAGCTACATTTGATATTCCACAACAATGCTTAAACCACATCAGGAGACTACTTTTGAGGTCTTGATTTTTTTTTTTTGTGTGTGTGTTTTTTTTAGATATGTAGATAGTTGCACCTTTAATTCCAGCACTCACCTTGCAAGAGCATGTTGTTTGGTAGAGTTTTCAAAACAACTACCCACTGGATTTATACAGATAATCATGATATAATTCTGACAGGTAATTCTGACAGGTACTTTGTAGATTTCAGGAAAGCCTTTCCATCTACCAAAATACTTTTCATTAGCATCATCGCTAATGGCTGCACAAAGTGGCGCGCACCGCACATACACAGACGGGGAATTCTCTTTGCCTATTTAGAAAGTTGCATTCTCTTTGTGTTATGATAAACCTGGGCAAATTTAATAAATGTTCAATACATTTAGTTGATTCCCTACTAAGTTCAATGCATGTCTGGATTGTCTGGATTCCGTGATTCCATCCGCATTCTCCTCTATGCGGATTTTATAGGACCCTAGTAGCTCGTAATTGTGTAAAGTGATGCTATCTCTATCCCATCTATCTCCAGTGCCAAATTAACAGTGCTCTGGTGTCCTTCCATGATGCACTAGAGCTGGCATCAGACCAAAGAGAGATCCAGCACGTGTGTCTCTATGAAATTGGTATGTTTCCCTGACATTCATGCTTACTTTCAAATGAGCACCCACACATGCAGACACTCATCGTGTACATTCAGTTAATTCAGAATGTATCCATTTGTCTGACTTCAGGCTGGTGCAGTATGATCGAGATGAACTTTGAGGATGCGTTTAGGTCATTTGAGAGGCTGAAGAATGAGTCCCGATGGTCACAGTGTTACTATGCCTACCTGACTGGAGGTGAGAGAGCCACTGCCCCAGGAACGTGTGGACCATTGATTCTCATCGTCTTCATCATCTTCTCAAAATGATCTCACACTCTAACCCCCCCCCCCACTCCCTGTAAAGTATGTCAGGGAGCTGCAGGGGACTTAGATGGTGCCAAGGATGTCTTCAAAGATGTCCAGAAACTGTTCAAGAGGAAGAATAACCAGATTGAGCAGTTTGCCCTCAAGCGGGTGGGTCATTTTCACCCAGATGTGTTTACCATGTCTTTATCCACTCTTTGTGAAACTAATAACCATGAACCCTTTCTCTACCATGGCCTCTCTGCCCCGTCCTACTGCAGGCAGAGAGACTGAGGAAGATGTCTCCCACCAGAGAGCTGTGCATTCTGGGAGTCATAGAGGTGCTGTACCTGTGGAAGGCTCTGCCCAACTGCTCCTCCTCCAAACTGCAGCTCATGAATCAGTGTAAGGGCTGGACCTTTATCAGAGGGGGATCTCCAAGTCAAGGAGTTTCCTTTGACACAATGGGGTGCAAACCACTGTACTAAATGTTGTGAAGTATTTGAACATTTCTGACCAATGTTGTGAAGTATTTCACCATTTCTGTCTTTGAGACATTGGGCTTTGTTCAGTCTGTATCGCTGAATATCGCTTTCAGATTGAGCGATAGAAATGTAAAGGGGATTTCCGATTGCGCTGAACTTCCACAATACAGGTCAAATAGAGTCCGTTGTCTCCTCTCTTTTCAGTGTTACAGAGTGTGGATGACGCATCGTGCAGAGGTCTGAAAAACCTCCTTCTCGGTTCCATCCACAAATGTCATGGAAATAATAAAGATGCCATCCAGGTCATTTGTTTCCGAGCACATTATTGTACTGTGATTACATTATCTTATGCAGGTACAATTAATTATGTAACTCACTATGTATTTGTGGTCAATTATATCATTAGATTTTCCTTTGGTCTTTCTCCTCCCATCTAGTCGTTCCAGCTGGCTGCCAGAGATGAGTTTGGTCGACAAACCAACTCTTATGTGCAGCCATACTCCTGCTATGAGCTTGGATGTGTCCTGCTTGCCCAGCCAGAGGTGAGAATTTCTGAACTCAGACAATCTGTGGGTGTCTGTGTCCAAAATTGTATTAAAGGATTTATCTCGATGGACTAATGAGATTTTTTTTTGCATTGTGTTTCTATCCAGACGGTGGGAAAAGGGAGAGCATTTCTGCTTCAGGCAAAGGTACAGTTATCAGATGACATGTATATGAATGGTTAGGGTTTTCCGCTTGGGTTTGAAATGACTACGTAACACAGTCCATTCTGATTGTGAAGTCATCATTTGTTCTGTGCTCTGCCTCTCAGGAGGATTATGCAGGCTATGACTTTGAGAACAGACTTCACGTGCGCATCCACTCAGCCATGGCCACGCTGAAGGAAGTGGTACCCCAATGACCCCGCCCACCACTGGACGAATAACGATGAGGCAACTACTCCGTCTCCAGCTGTGCACTTGATGATATAGGAAACATGGCTATTTTCTATTCAAAACCACAGTATGACTCATCAGACAAAATAGTCCTTTTTCTGTTAGATGTTTTACACATCCAAATACAATAAACCAACAATTTCATAGTCATTAGCATTTTCTTCTTAATCTGGTGGAGGGTTTTAGCCCTGCAAACCTTCCTTCCATTCTTTGGACCATACGTAATGGTACATAGGATACTTCTTGAAGAGGCACACCTTATTCTCATTGTCAGCTTTTCTTGACTACAGGTAGTAACAGTACAGTTAAACAGTAAGTAAACTTGTCCTTTGTGTTCTTGTCATGTTCTTGGGAAGACATGTACAAGAGATGTTCGATTACAACCCATAATCGTGATCAAATGGTTATTTGCCAATTGTTTGTGTTTGCCTCATGTGACAAGGCAAGACAAAGGTTCTTGATTGTATTAGTTGTCGCTGTTGTAGTACCCTCTTATTGACCAATATCCATACAATTATCGCCTCTGGTTTTTCAGAAATGTGTCCTAGATTAAATGGCCCTACTTTGCTTGTCATGATGCCAACAAACATAGATCATTTTTTCTGCAATGAGAAAGTATTAGTGAAGTTTTATGGTGACAACAACCCCCTAAATGATGGGACAAGTACTTAGTGGCCTGCTACCTTGTAGTATTGTATTACGCAGCGTGCCATACAGAGTGTACTATGCCATGCAGTGAAACCTTGTAATATTAGTGTCAGGTACCTTGAATTCTGAATATTATGAAATTGCTTTTACATTCTGACATTCACATATTAGCTTACAAATAACATGCACTTCTAAAATGTTTTGTAACATTTTTGCACAATGCAATATCAAAACAATGTTATAGATGATTTATTTTAGTTTACAAGCAGTGGGCATTGATCTGCACACTATGCATGCAATGACAGGGGTATTATTAGTGACCCAAGGACCTGAAAGATCCTTTTCTACAGCTGTGTACTATGAATCGGAACATTTTCTTCCTGAGATACTTTAGATGACAACAGAACACATTTATATTAATATTTACTCTGGTTTTTAACAAAATTCAACAAGGTCCTCATTAACTACAGGCATTGTAATAATCATGGTAGGTTTTAGGTTACTGTACAAACTGGACATTAAAGCTTAATACTCTGTCATTTTAGTTTGATCGGGCTTTTCTATCAGGCCACACTGATGATGAGTGAAACATTCAAGAAAGTCACAAACTAAATTGAAAGTGCAGGGTATTGTATCACTGTTTTTATAATCACTCTGAGGTATGGTCTCTAAGCAATAAAAAGCAAGCAAGAGGAGTGCTCATTTTACAATCGAAGTTTGATTAGCTGTCACAAACTTCGTTTACATCTTTTTTGGTCCCGCTTCAAATGAATAACAAATGCTTAACTACTTGTACAAGCACTACATAGCACAAATCTTTCATTAGCAAATTCATACTACATTAAGGGTGATATAAACAGTCTTTAATTCATACTACATGAAGTGTGATTTAAACGGTATTTAATTCACATTACATTCATTTTGTTATTTTACCTTTATTTAACTAGGCATGTAAGTTAAGAACAAATTCTTATTTACAATGACGGCCAATCCCGGACGATGCCGGGCCAATTGTGTGCCGCCTAATGGGACTCCCCAATCATGTGAAGGGTGATTTAAACGGTATTTAATTCATACTACATGAAGGGTGATATAAACAGTCTTTACATCTTGTGTGTGCTAAATTAAGAATAACTCTTCTCCACCCTTCATATAAAATGGCATATTCTCATGAAAGAGTTCTGAAGAATCTACATAGATAGGCCTTAGGGTAAATGGCATATTCTCATGAAAGAGTTCTGAAGAATCTACATAGATAGGCCTTAGGGTAAATGGCATATTCTCATGAAAGAGTTCTGAAGAATCTACATAGATCTTAGGGTAAATGGCATATTCTCATGAAAGAGTTCTGAAGAATCTACATAGATAGGCCTTAGGGTAAATGGCATATTCTCATGAAAGAGTTCTGAAGAATCTACATAGATAGGCCTTAGGGTAAATGGCATATTCTCATGAAAATGAAGCATAGATATAGGGTTCTCATGAAAGAGTTCTGAAGAATCTACATAGATAGGCCTTAGGGTAAATGGCATATTCTCATGAAAGAGTTCTGAAGAATCTACATAGATAGGCCTTAGGGTAAATGGCATATTCTCATGAAAGAGTTCTGAAGAATCTACATAGATAGGCCTTAGGGTAAATGGCATATTCTCATGAAAGAGTTCTGAAGAATCTACATAGATAGGCCTTAGGGTAAATGGCATATTCTCATGAAAGAGTTCTGAAGAATCTCATAGATAGGCCTTAGGGTAAATGGCATATTCTCATGAAAGAGTTCTGAAGAATCTACATAGATAAGGGTAAATCTATTCTCATGAAAGAGTTCTGAAGAGATAGGCCTTAGGGTAAATGGCATATTCTCATGAAAGAGTTCTGAAGAATCTACATAGATAGGCCTTAGGGTAAATGGCATATTCTCATGAAAGAGTTCTGAAGAATCTACATAGATAGGCCTTAGGGTAAATGGCATATTCTCATGAAAGAGTTCTGAAGAATCTACATAGATAGGCCTTAGGGTAAATGGCATATTCTCATGAAAGAGTTCTGAAGAATCTACATAGATAGGCCTTAGGGTAAATGGCATATTCTCATGAAAGAGTTCTGAAGAATCTACATAGATAGGCCTTAGGGTAAATGGCATATTCTCATGAAAGAGTTCTGAAGAATCTACATAGATAGGCCTTATAAATGGCATATTCTAGATAGGCCTTAGGGTAAATGGCATATTCTCATGAAAGAGTTCTGAAGAATCTACATAGATAGGCCTTAGGGTAAATGGCATATTCTCATGAAAGAGTTCTGAAGAATCTACATAGATAGGCCTTAGGGTAAATGGCATATTCTCATGAAAGAGTTCTGAAGAATCTACATAGATAGGCCTTAGGGTAAATGGCATATTCTCATGAAAGAGTTCTGAAGAATCTACATAGATAGGCCTTAGGGTAAATGGCATATTCTCATGAAAGAGTTCTGAAGAATCTACATAGATAGGCCTTAGGGTAAATGGCATATTCTCATGAAAGAGTTCTGAAGAATCTACATAGATAGGCCTTAGGGTCATATTCTCATGAAAGAGTTCTGAAGAATCTACATAGATAGGCCTTAGGGTAAATGGCATATTCTCATGAAAGAGTTCTGAAGAATCTACATAGATAGGCCTTAGGGTAAATGGCATATTCTCATGAAAGAGTTCTGAAGAATCTACATAGATAGGCCTTAGGGTAAATGGCATATTCTCATGAAAGAGTTCTGAAGAATCTACATAGATAGGCCTTAGGGTAAATGGCATATTCTCATGAAAGAGTTCTGAAGAATCTACATAGATAGGCCTTAGGGTAAATGGCTTGTGAAAGCTTCAATATGCTGTTTCATTTAAAGTGGGACTCTTTTTTCATGTTCAAGGATGGGTATGAACACTTTTTTTTTTTTACGTCTACACTGAAGTCCGTCAGTGACCTCCCATCTTCTCCTGTGATTGTGTAAAGGGATGTAAGATTTGGTGTGATGTAAAAGTGTTGACTACTGAGTGTGGCCATAAAGTGCTGGTATAACGTAAGTCCACAGCTGTAAGAGCAAAGTATCTTATAATGACATGTAATGATATGAGTTAAATGTCATTATATGTATACCAACAAAAGAAATGGGACATTTCTGTCTTAGAAATGTGCTCTATCCACTTTGTTGTGGGGTTGTAGAGGATGATGTGGAGATAGTGCAATTGTAACAGGGTGGTCCTGTGTGGTGTCTAAAGAGATCTACAAACTGTTCAATAAAGGACTGTCAATTAATCCAGCATTTCAAATGAGCTGTTTCTACACTGAACAAAAATATGAATGCAACATGTAAAGTGTTGGTCCCAGGTTTCATGAGCTGAAATAAAAAATCCCAGATATTTTCGGAGGAGTATTTCTGTCTGTAATAAAACCTTTTTGTGGGTAAAAAAAAAAACATTCTGATTGGCTGGGCCTGGCTCTCCAGTGGGTGGGCCTATGCCCTCCCAGACCTGCCCCTGCCTGTCCAGTCATGTGGAATCCATATATTAGGGCCTAATTAATTTATTATATTATGAACTGTAACTCAGTAAAAATTTTGAAATTTTTGCATATTGCGTTTATATATTTGTTCAGTATATTGTAATGCCGATAACATCGGTCTTGTGGTTTAATTTATGCCCATATGATGAAAAAAGGACTTTCTTTGATTAGTTGGCCACCATATGGAGGAGGCGGAGGCAAATTCAGATGCCATGCATTGTGATCTAAAGCTGACGCATAATAATGCCTTTCCAATGTGGACCACGCCCGTTATTATGACGAACTGCTTATTTCGAAATTCGTTTTGCCGTTTTATTATATTGTTACCTCTATTGGTAAAGTAATTTGACATCATATTGTTTTGCGTTTGTAATACGGGAGTTGAAAAGAGGACAGTTTCTTCGCAGAGTAAGTTCATTTACTTTTCAGACAAAAGGTGAAACACAGTCAACCTACATAAAAAGTATCTGAAGCTGACGGGTTCTTTATATACGTTAATATAGGCAGATGCATTTGATTGATTTAATTGATATAGAATTTCCCATCAGGAGAATTCTCTCTATGAGGTGATGCTCCATTGAAGCCGAGATGTCCTACAGCTATCCCGCCAAAGTCAACGTGCCTCCGGGTTTGAGGACGCTTTTGGAAGGCCTCAGTCGGGCTGTAGTGAAAAGGCGGCCAGATTACATCTCACAGTTTGCTCAGTTGTACTTCGCTGAGCTCTTGCGCTTCAGGACAGGTATACATGTTTGTGGAGAATAGCATTCGTTTTTTTCAACATAGGATGAAATCTGTTGCGAAAACTGAAGTAACATATTTTCTTGCTATGTTGTGTACAGAAAATCCAACTCTTGCTATCAAAGCCCTCGTGAGAGAATTCAATACAACTAAAGGTAGGCCTAACTAGATAATAGTCCATAATGATAAAGCCATGCCCAGGCACCAAAACATTTACCTGAAGAGTACTGTAATAAATACATTAATTAATGTTTCTGTTACAAATCAGGATTTTTAAGAAATTACAATTGAACACCTGACAAGTCAATCATATTTGTTTTAATTTTATAGTGCCTAAGTTACCAAGTCATGGCATTGGAACTGTGATTGCTCCACTGGCAGTTCAGAATGAAAGTGCCACAGCAGCCTCTTCTGGTGGTCCTTATGTCCAACCATGTGGAGTTCACCCTCCAGTCGGGATTTTCCCAACCCTTTCCAGTATTCCAGGAGTGGAGGAGCAGGGTGCTGAGCAGCCCTGGATCTCTAACGTGTCCCCTCACCCCATCTCAGCAGAGCAGACCGATGATGTAGTCGTCTTCCGCAGGAAGTCCAGCACCGACTGCATGACGGCTGACTGTGGTATCAACTCTGCTGCTTCAGACCAGACCCGGCGAACCGAGTCAGCTCTCTTCGAGAGGGTCCCACTGAGTGAAATCGATCTCATATCCAATGCTGTTCTGATCAGGACACCTTCTGTGCCCTGTGAGTACATGATTGTGGTGCAGTCAGACAATGTCCCAGAGACCATAGTGTTTCAGAGAGACTCATCAGTCAGTAAGAAAATGAGGAATGCTCGAGCAGCAGCTGGTGGTGCTGCCACTGGTGCACCGGGCAACGCCCAGTCTGACTGCACACCCTGTTTGACCCCGCCTATAGCCCCATCACAAATGGTCAAAGATCAGCCAGCCACCAAATTGGTCACGCCCTTAGTGGTGACTGAGGACCCTCCGCTTTTTGGTGGTGGAAATAAGGCTGCCGTAATCCAACCTGGTTGGAATCCACTTTTACCTGGAGACAATTCTTTCTACAAGCACATGGATGTAAATAAAGCATTACCTGATGCAAATGCCTACAACCCCTACATGAATGAAATGATAGTGGATCAAATGAATGGGGTGAACTTTGGTATTTTACCCAAGGTGTCAGATGAGATGACAGGCTTCAATGTTATGGGCCCACCCACCTTCATGCCACCAGGTGTTTCAGCAGCAGAAGAAATAAGAGCTTCTAGTTTAGTGTATCCTCCGATTTCAGCTGGACAGGAGGCTAATGCACTCCGTTTGGTGCTCCCGACGATTTCCATTGCTCAAGAAAGTGGAGCACTCCCATTGCTTAGCCCACCATCTATCTCAAAGCCACAAGCCATTACAGTCCCCAGTGTGATGTGCCCAGCCATCTCACAACCAGAGGAAACAAAGACCTCCAAGGCAGAGGATCAATGTACCCGATCAATGTACCCTCCTATTGTGCCACCCAGTTTACCAAACGCATCTGTACCAGCTCCACAGGAAACAACAGCCACTCTGCTTAATCCCCCATTTTTGGCCCAGGAGGAAACAAGACCCCCTTCATTGCCACTCACCCAGGCCCCAGTTGCCCACATGCATCAGTGCACTGGTCAGAATGCACTAGCATTTCATGTGAATGAGGAGAGCAGAAGAACACCATATATGATTCCATTGGTCTCTCAAAGCATTATGGGAGTGACACAGATGTATGTTCAACCACAACAACCCCAGTTCATTCACAGCTGGTCCAGAGAAGCAGGTCAGTTGAATAGCAGATAGCTGTGAAAGGATCATATAGAATGCTCTTTTTTTAAATATCATACCGACCCTAATGTTTCAATTGTAGTTCATCACTTCATGTTGTTATCCAATTTGTAAGTCGCTCTGGATAAGAGCTTCTGCTAAATGACTTAAATGTAAATGTAAATGTAATTTATTTTCTTGAAGTTAAAATTAATATTGTGTGACACCCTCCTAACACATCTCTTATTATCATCCCTGTAGATTCACAAAGGCCATGTAACACAGCGCCTACTGCGGCCATGCCGGAGTGCCAGTATGTTAGACCTGGAGCATGTGGTAGCAGCTGGAGACCTTGCCACCTGGCACGCCCTGAGTTTATGGCCGGGATGCCAACAGCTGTGGCTTGCCCAGGAGGATCTAGGACTGTGATTGGCTGTGGGCAAGAGCAAGGCTACCTCCCTGACCAGGCCAACTTGCCAATGCACCAGGACTTTGGGCCCCGGTTCAGCTCCCATCACATACGTATGTGTGGTGCCAACTTGTTTCAAACCCTCTGCCCCATGAGTGGTGCCTACATGCCAGTCAAACCCTCAGACCATCGCTGCTGCCAGACTGCCCCTGATGTGGTCCTTCCACACTATGCACTGATCAACAGCCCAACTCACGGTGTTGCCTCTTATCTTTGCCCTACTCCATCATCCATGCAGCCCCAGGGTTTTGCCTATGATTCTGTCCACATGTATGGTCCCCACAGTGAAACTGTAAATGCAATGTCATCCACCTTCAATGTGAGGGCCCATGCAGGCCACCAGCAAGGGACAACAGAACACTGCAGAGAGCCCAGTAATATGCCAATGGGTGAACATCCAAATGAGCAGAATTATTCTGGTATATAACAATTTGATTTCTCTGTCATTTGTTAGAATGTGTCTCGGAATAAGTGTGACATTTTGTTCAGATGTTCATTTCATCTCTTCTCTACATTCCAGGTTAATGACAGCACATCGCCAGGAATGATCAACTTATTTAATTTGTTCCTGAAAACATACTGAACACCTTCAACATTCTGCAATAAACATAGCTATCTTATGAAATATTCTGAGTTGTGATGTCATGATCTACAGTTGCACCCATTGAACTAGTAGAATGAGAAGAACTAGAATTAAATCACCAGAACGAGAATTCAAATACATTTTCTGTAGGCCTATTCATTTAAATGCAATTTCATGAGGATGGACGAAACATTTTGAAATAAACATCAATGTTCCTGGTAAAATAGATGAAATATAAACTACCTTTACCAAGCTACAATGTTAAGAATTATTGTAGCCAACTGAAAAAGATTCCCTTGGCAACCCCTTTGGATTTTATTTACTAAAACAAGGGTAATGAAAGCCTAGCTAGGTAGTTTGATTTTGTCCACTAAATCTATGATGAGATACAAACAGTAGAAGTTAAATATCTGGGTGAAGGCCGTTTTTCATATCTCCCCTTCAGGAATTGGACTCTGGATTTTAGTGGCAGCAGGTGTTTTCATCTCGTAACTGAAACCCAAAATGAGCTGCAAGTATGACTGCAACGCTGCGTGGGGTGAGCATTATCAGAGAGGAAGAAAAAGGGAGAGACCCAACTTGGCGGAGAATCTGTCTCCCTCCAGCAGGTGGCGTTGTTTCGCCCACCAAGCAAGGAGTTTTTGTATGGAGGTCAATGAGTTGAATTTGGTAACCAAAAAATTGTATGGCTTATTTGCTATGTGCGGTTTATTTGATCTAATAGACGTTTTGTAATGCTTAAGAGATTGCTAAGCGTATTCATGTTGTGAGACGAGTAGCATAGCGTCTCTCCATTGAATACAGTCGGTTGACGTCGACAACCCTCATCGAATATTCAAAAGAGGATTACAATAATTAGATGTATCCACCAATACAAAGAATGGATAGGCAGGAGCAAGACAGCCCGCTGTGCTGCTTTGTGGACAATGACTCCCATTGTTAGGGCAGAGAGATGTATCTTGTCAGTATATCCATAATCTTTGGCATCATGCATTGGTTTACATCTACTTAAAGATGCACTATGCAGAAATCGCTCTGCCATTTCCTGGTTGCTAAAGTTCCAATAGTTAGCTTAATTTCAGTTTGTAAAGAATGCGCTGAGAGTCGGGAATTAAGTAAAGGGAGTGAGTGTTTAATAAATCAACAGAACATAAACCAAGAACAACGCACTGACATGGAACAGAGTCAATAACACCTGAGGAAAGAACCAAGTGGAGTGACAAATATAGGGAAGGTAATCAAGGAGGTGATGGAGTCCAGGTGAGTGTCATGCAGCGCTGGTGCGCGTGACATGTGTGCATAATAGTCAGCAGCCTGGTAACCTAGAGGCCGGAGAGGGAGTATACATGACACAGTAACCGCTCCCTGATGCGTTGTTCCAGACACAGGATGCAGACAAAAGAGACGATCCCTGGGATCAGGAGCGGACTGGTCACCTCTGCTGAAGCGTGGGAACCTGACGAGCTGCCTGGCAAGCCAGCTGTGGCATGGGAGCCTCCCGAGCCCACCAAGTCTTGAGAACCTGACGAGCTAGCTAAGGCATGAAAGCCTGACGAACTTGCTGAGGTATTGTCGGGTTCACCTAGGGGTCATGAAAAGGGTTGTACCAAAATTGTTGATTTATTAGAATAATTGATTATTCTTATGTTGTATTAATAGAAGGGGAGGGGTTGTAAAGACCCCTCATATTAATAGGGTTGTAGACTACAGATTAACAATATGTATTCATTGTAGAGGTTTAGTATTCCACTAGTTTTTTTTTAGTTATCTCTCTCTTATAAAAGGGCCCCTCTGAGAATGTGACTGTGAAGAAGGAGCTCTGTAGGAGAGTAGAGAGAAGACTAGTCTAAACATTCCACAATAAATCAGCTTTGGGGAGTGGATGTTTACTGCTAAGTTTAAGATGACACTAAAAGCCATTGTTTATACAGGGTTTTGGTCTCAGGAGTAAAAAGGTAATGACGTAGGGGAGGTAGTGACATCACCAGGATAGACTAAGGGTGTAACAAAACTGGAGACTTTGTTTGATGCAGAACTTACTCAGAAACATGCGTGCTATGACCCTGATGGTCAACTTCTGTCTGCAATTGCATTAAAGGTTTTGTAATTATTTAATTAAATATTGTCATAATGCTAATTTCACCAATGATCGACAAGGACGAAAGGAACGAACCCTAACAGTAGAGTTGGCAACAGATGATTGACCCGCCAACCAAGTCTTGACACCGAGGTACCGGGTGAGGCATGAAAGCCTGATGAGCCGTCTGAGGTATCCTCAGTTGCTCCGGCAGCAGAACGTCACCAATACAAAAAACTCCCTGATGCTTCTCTTTGGTGAGGTGACAGTCAGGATGCAAGTGGTTAATAAATAAACAGAACAAGAACAACCCACTAACATAGAACAGAGTCAATAACACCTGAGGAAACACCCAAGGGGAGTGACGCGTATAGGGAAGGTAATCAAGGAGGTGATGGAGTCCAGGTGAGTGTCATGAGACAGAGTCAATAACACCTGAGGAAAGAACCAAGGGGAGTGACACATATAGGGAAGGTAATCAAGGAGGTGATGGAGTCCAGGTGAGTGTCATGAAGCGCTGGTGCGCGTGATGATGGTGACAGGTGTGCGTAATAATCAGTAGCCTGGTAACCTAGAGGCCAGAGAGGGAGTATATGTGACACAGTTTACGTGACAAAACAATAAAGTATAGTGTAGAGAATCATTGTATGAGCTGTGAAATATTTATTTCGTAACAAACAATAATGGCATTTTCAGCTTTTTTTTCAGCCCCCTTTTTCCTCCAAACATAACAATTGTCATTATGGCCAAACAGTTCTATTTTTGATTCATCAGACCAGAGGACATTTCTCCAAAAAGTACAACCTTTGTCCCCATGTGCAGTTGCAAACAGTAGTCTGACTTTTTTTATGGTGGTTTTTGAGCAGTGGCTTCTTCCTTGCAATCTTACAGTATTTTCTCTTTACACAAAGTCCGAACAGTAGGCTAAATTAACAGGGGCACATAAGCAGACAATGAAAGCTCTTACAATGGGGGAAGTTAAGCAGGCATTGAAACCTGTTACAATTCAATGATGACATTTCTCTAAAACAGGCTATAGAACAGTAGGATAAGTTCTAAGAGGGAAAGGGACCACATTCTTAGGGGGAGACACAGGCTTCTAACTGCTTACTCCACAACATACCGTTAGTATTACTTTCTTAGCTACAGTATACATATCTCCCTGGCATATTACATCACTTATAAGGCAGTATACTAGACATATTTATGGACTCACCATTGCTGAACAGGAAGTTGGGATGGCGTTCCTTCTTGTGGGCAAACTTCTCAATTACTTTGTCTTCAAAGTCTGTCATTCTCTGAATGAAGTCATGCTGGATTGACAGCACGACCAACGCAATTAGCCTTTTCTGGCCCATGGAGTTGCATGTGAAGGTTTTTATCCTTTTAAGGGTGGAAAAGTTTCTCTCTGACTCCGCGGTTGTCATCGGAGTGGTGATGATGATTTTGAGAAGAGAGACTGTCTCAGACAAGGCTTCCTGCAGGTTATTCTTGTAGAGCGATTTCAATAAAGAAGGTGCTGTCTTTCCAGTGTGCAGCTCAGGATGCCGGTAGTGTGGACAGCTCCGTTTTCATCTTTTCCTGGTTGCCCACAGGCCCTAGCTTGGTAGCACACTGGAGTTCCGACTTGGTTCAGTAGCATCAATGTCCTTTGGCCAGTGCATTAGTTTGCTCGTGAATTTTCACCTTGAGGTTGTTGATTGCTCTGGAGATTCCTGCTGCATCAATGGCTTGTTTCTGCATTATGTTGTACAAAACATTCACCTCTGGTATGACAAAGGAAAATAACTCGGGCAGTTACAGAAATGTGGGACCCTTGAGTTTCATGGACAGGTCACAAGCCTCGCTGATGGTGATCTCATCCCATCCAGGCTGTGTGCAGATGTCCTCCATGCACTGGGCCAGTGCCTCATGGTCCGCCCACACAGCAATGATGGCTCTGCTTTTGAAGTTCCATCGTGTACCCGGTGGCCTGGGAGCCTGTCTGTTTCGTTGATTCTGCGAGAGCGGAGAATCTTTTGGGTGGGCCCGTGAAAAATGTGGTAAAGGAGAATAGGTCTGCAAAAACCAACTTTAAGCACGCCACTCTCCCTGCACAAAGTTGTTGAAGTGTTAGATTCAGTTGGTGTGCGCAACAGTGCACAAATTGCCTGTTTGGGTAAGTCTCCTTCAGTAGCGTTTGGATACCACGTACATTACCACTCATCACCGCTGCCCCGTCATAGGTTTGTGCAATCAGTTTCTCCTTGACATTCAGTGGCGCTAGGACTTGTTTGATGGTGTTGGAGAGGCCAACACCAGTTTTGTCCTTCACCTCTACAAACTCCATAAACCTCTCACACACACTGTTGTCTGGTAACATGTAGCTCAGCACTATTACCATCTGTGATTTACAGGAGACGTCAGTTGTCTCGTCTGCCTGTATAGACGCAAAAGAAGTCTCAGACACTTCCTTAGCTATAGCTTCTCTGTACACTTCATAAAAACGATCCAAAAGTTTGTTTTGGATCATACTTGATGTACCCTTAAACATTGGTTGGTCGTCATAATGCCTTTGTAGCCTGTAATCTCCATCACGCATGTCCAACTCACACTGCTTCCTCTTGACTTTCTCCATGCTATGGTGGGAAATACATGTAGCTAAATAACTTGGCATACTATACACATTTTAGAAAGATAACCCCATCTGAATATGTGTAAACAATTACAATTCAAAGCTAATTAGGCATTGAAAAGTGAAGATGAAAGGTTTCCCAATAAATCCATTCAGCGACGGAGAGGATGGAGAAGAACTACAAGAAGAGCTTTTGGGGGCAGTGAGAGAAGGAGACCCTGTCACAGCTGGTGAGCAAAGTTTAGTTTCACACAATATCTGTTACTTTACCTACTTGGAAAGAATAACTTTTCTCTCAGTGTATGATTACAAACATTTATCCTTCATGATTTTTTATTTTTACCCAACATGCTCTATTTGTCACTTTTGTTTTAGCTTAACTTAACAGGAAAAAGCCTCCAGACATTGACTGCTGTGATCCCTTGGGTATTACCCTACTGCACTGTTCTGCCTAACATGGTCAAAAGCTATGTGCCCTGAAACTGCTAAACAATTGTGCTAGAGCCAACACCAAGAACAAGAATGGTAAAGATCGGCTCAGAATCAATGAATGACAGGGTGTGTGTGAGACGGGTTGCTTAGAAGCTACATGCTGTTTGTTTTAACATCCATGTTCTAGTGTAGTGTTCTGTATGATGACTCCTTTTCTCTGATTTGTGCACCAACGACACAGAGATTAAGCCGATCCTGGAAGGCAATTTTCAGAAAGTGGGTTCCCATTGCTTGGAAGGCAGCTATGGTTTGTCCTTTATTTAAAGGTGGAGGTCAAGCTGATCCTATCAGTTTTAGGCTTATTTCTATTTTGCCCTGCTTATCAAAAGTGTTGGAAAAACTTGTCAATAATCAACTGACTGGCTTTCTTGATGTCTATAGTATTCTCTCTGGTATGCAATCTGGTTTCCGTTCAGGTTATGGATGTGTCACTGCAACCTTAAAGGTCCTCAATGATGTCACCATGGTCCTTGATTCTAAGCAACATTGTGCTGCTATTTTTATTGACTTGGCCAAAGCTTTTGATACGGTAGACCATTAAATTCTTGTGGGCCGGTTAAGGAATGTTGTTGTCTCTGAGGGGTCTTTTGCCTGGTTTGCTAACTACCTCTCTCAAAGAGCAGTGTATAAAGTCAGAAAGTCTGCTGTCTCAGCCACTATCTGTCACCAAGGGAGTACTCCAAGGCTCAATCCTGGGCCCCACGCTTTCTCAATTTACATAAACAACAGAGCTCAGTCAGTAGGAAGCTCTCTCATCCATTTATATGCAGATGATACAGTCTTACACTCAGCTGGCTCCTCCCTGGATTTTGTGTTAAATGCTCTACAACAAAGCTTTCTTAGTGTCCAAAAGCTTTCTCTAACCTTAACCTTGTTCTGAATACCTCCAAAACAAAGGTCATGTGGTTTGGTAAGAAGAATGCCCTGTCCCCATAGGTGTGATTACTACCTCTGAGGGTTTAGAGCTTGAGGTAGTCACCTCATACAAGTACTTGGGAGGGTGGCTAGACGGTACACTGTTCTTCTCTCAGCACACATAAAAGCTGCAGGCTAAAGTTAACTCTAGACTTGGTTTCCTCTATCGTAATCGTTCCTCTTTCACCCCAGCTGCCAAACTAACCCTGATTCAGATGAGCATCCTACTCATGCTAGATTTGTATTTTTTTTATTTTACCTTTATTTAACTAGGCAAGTCAGTTAAGAGCAAATTATTATTTTCAATGACAGCCTAGGAACAGTGTGTTAACTGCCTGTTCAGGGGCAGAACAACAGATGTGTACCTTGTCAGCTCTGGGATTTGAACTTGCTAGGCAAGCCTAGTAGAGACATCGTTTATAGGTCGGCAGGTAAGGGTGCTCTCGAGCAGCTATATGTTCTTCACCATTCGGCCATCAGATTTGCCGATGCTTCTTATAGGACACATCACTGCACTATATCCCTCTGTAAACTGGTCATGTCTGTATACTTGTCACAAGACCCACTGGTTAATGCTTATTTATTAAACCCTCTTATGCCTCTGAGATATCTACTGCAGCCCTCATCCTCCACATACAACACCTGTTCTGCCAGTCACATTCTGATAAAGGTCCCCAAAGCACACACATCCCTGGGTCGCTCCTCTTTTCAGTTCGCTGCAGCTAGCGACTGGAACGAGCTGCAACAAACACTCAAACTGGACAGTTTAATCTCAAACTCTTCATTCAAAGACTCAATCATGGACACTCTTACTGACAGTTGTGGCTGCTTTCCGTGATGTATTGTTGTCGCTACCTTCTTGCCCTTTGTGCTGTTGTCTGTGCCCAATAATGTTTGTACCATGTTTTGTGCTGCTACCATGTTGTGTTGCTACAATGTTGTTGTCATGTTGTGTTGCTACCATGCAGTGTTGCCATGTGTTGCTGCTTTGCTATGTTGTTGTCTTAGGTCTCTCTTTATGTAGTGTTGTCTCTCTTGTCGTGATGTGTGTTTAGCCCTATATTTATGTTATTTTAATTACATTTTTGACATTTTCAATCCCAGCCCCCATCCCCGCAGGAGGTCTATTGCCTTTTGGTAGGTCATCATCATAAAGAATAATTTGTTCTTAACTCACTTGCCTTGTTAAATAAAGGTTAAATAAATAAATAAATAAAAATTAAGGACACCCTAGATCCACCATAATCAATAGGCTGACTGCAGGCCAGATCTAGACCCAGAATGCGGTCAATACTGTCGAATAAATTGAATAAATGTTGCATTATATTTTTTGGGAACCCTGGTATCCTATAAACACACATAAGATATAGCAACACATGTGGAATTGCAGAAAAAAAAGTAAAACTGCTAAATGTTCTCTCCGCCAACGAAAGGGGTGTGAATAGTTTGGGGACACATGGTTTGCGAGGTGGGGATTCTTTACTACGCCAATAAATGACAATATCCATCCAGACCTTTGCCACCTTGGATGTGTGTATGACCGGACCTTCTCAAAACCCTATTGACAAACAGAATTTGAGAAGCCCTGCCCTAGACCCACACTAGATTATTATACCTAGTGTGTTTCTTTCTCTCTGCCTCCTAAGGTTGGAGCTGCCAATGTCCAAAGACAAGGCTGTAAGCCTCTAGCCCAAGCCCACTGTTTGGTAGGCCATGATTTTTCTCTCATCAGATTGAACATTGGGGCTGTATTTACTGGAATAGTAGTGTAGATTACGACAAATTTAGTAGAGGCTGCTGGGGAGGACTGCTCATAATAATAGCTGGAGTGGAGTCAATGGAATGGCATCCTACATATCAAAGATGTGGCTTCCGTGTGGTTGACACCAATCCATTGGCTCAATTCCAGCCAGTATTATAAGCCATCCTCCCCTCAGCAGCCTCTACTGGACACATTGTGTTTTACTATTTATTTTTTAGATTAAAGTCAGAGACAGCTGCTTTTTCACCCTCAAGTGCATCATTTCAAAGAGTACTCCGTGAATGACAACAATAAAATTGAGATGTGGTTTGTTTTTCATAGCTTTTGTAAGTATGAAAAAACAGAAGCAAAGGAACATCCTTTTTTGTTCAAACAAAAACATACTGTTTTCTGTTAAAAAAATACCAACCAGTTGATGAACATAGCCTACATTTGAACAAACCTACACACACTCTCTTTCTACACACACACACACACGCAACAAACAACGCTATTCTCATAACTTCTCATTTGCTTCCTGTCATGAGTCATGTGAGAGCCCAGTTATTAGCCTAAGAGCAGAACATGAAGCAGCACAGTACAGTGCAGTACATCATGCAGCTCAGATGAGTGTGGCTGGACGCTATGGAGGAATACACTGCCTACAGCACACACTACTGCTCTCAGTTGCAGGGCAGCGAGGAGGACGAGGAAGAAGTCATGAGTGTGGGAGAGCTGACAGAATCACTACAGGTGACATACCAGTCGACAACCTCTTTACCTTCATCTGGTATCTCTCCTCAACCTTCCCCATCCCCCTGAATGTTCTCCTCAACCTTCCCCATCCCCCTGAATGTTCTCCTCAACCTTCCCCATCCCCCTGAATGTTCTACTCAACCTTCCCCATCCCCCTGAATGTTCTACTCAACCTTCCCCATCCCCCTGAATGTTCTACTCAACCTTCCCCATCCCCCTGAATGTTCTCCTCAACCTTCCCCATCCCCCTGAATGTTCTACTCAACCTTCCCCATCCCCCTGAATGTTCTACTCAACCTTCCCCATCCCCCTGAATGTTCTACTCAACCTTCCCCATCCCCCTGAATGTTCATCTCAACCTTCCCCATCCCCCTGAATGTCCTCCTTCTGCAATAGATCTGTGTATTCTCTCTTATTCTTTTACATGTAACAGGGAATTTTAAGATCCTTAAAAGTCATGGTTCACTTACACTACACTACTACAGTTTGGGGTCACTTAGAAATGTCCTTGTTTTTGAAAGAAAAGCAATGTATGTTAGCACAGCTGAAAACTGTTGTCCTGATTAAAGAAGCAATAAACTGTCCTTCTTCAGACTAGCTGAGTATCTGGAGCATCAGCATTTGTGGGTTTGATTACAGGCTCAAAATGTCCAGAAACAAAGAACTTACTTCTGAAACTCGTCAGTCTATTCTTGTTCTGAGAAATTAAGGCTATTCTATGAGAGAAATTGCAAAGAAACTGAAGATCTTGTACAATGCTGTGTACTAATCCCTTCACAGAACAGCGCAAACTGTTCTTTCTGTTCTTTCTCCCTCTCCCTCCTCCTCCCTGGCAGTCAGCTGAAGCTTGTCACCAGAAGCTGGAGCAGGAAGTTAGAGCATTCCTCTCCTTGGTGAAGGAAGATGGACTTCCAGAGAGTAAAGCCTTTTCTTTCATAGGAACTCCATTTCTACAGATGTGTAGTACAATACCCTCATTCATAGCATAAATGTTAAATGTAATTGTGCTTTTTAAAATATTGCACTTACAACAGAAGCTCATGCCTAAACCCGATTGACCTACACTGAGTGTACAAACCATTAGGAATACCTGCTCTTTCCATGACAGACTGACCAGGTTAATACAGGTGAAAGCTATGATCCCTTATTGATGTCACTTGTTTAATACACTTCAATCAGTGCAGAAGAAGGGGAGGAGACGGGTTAAAGAAGGATGTTTAAGCCTTGAGACAATTGAGACATAGAGTGTGTGCCATTCAGAGGGCGAATGGGCAAGACAAAAGATTTAAGCACCTTTGAATGGGGGAAGCATTGGAGTCAACATGGTCCAGCATCCCTGTGGAATGCTTTGGACACCTTGTAGAGTCCATGCCCTGACAAATTGAGGCTATTCCGAGGGCAAAAGGGGGTGCACAACGCAATATTAGGAAGGAGTTCCTAATGTTTTGTACACTCGGTGTATCTCCAGGGGAAGACTAGGATGGTGTAACAGTGGCTTGAATTTAGTCTGAATTCAGACCACAAGGCTTTAGTGGTAAATTTGATGTTACTGTTACAAACACTATTTAACTGTTCTCTCAGAACAAAGCTAAAATATCCTGTGGCCTTGCTTGTACCCTCAGAGCTACCGCTCATGATGCTGCAGAAGATGAGGGAGGTGTGTGAGCTGTCCAGTGAAACTTGCTGGAATCTCAACCACTGCCTCGGCCTCTTCTCCAGACAGGATGGGGTTTGTCACTTCTCTTCTGTGTCTACTGATGCCTTTTTTTCCACAGCAACACTACTGTCTCCAGTGATTATGTTAAGTTTTTGGTGAGTTTTCATTGCAATGGCTGATACTGATGACTTGTGAAGAGCAGAACCAGCAATCTCTGTATAATCAAAAGAGATGCTTTGTGAGAAGGCATGTTCACAGTTAGCCAGTGTTATGCAAATGCAACCCTGAAAGTCCCAGCGGCTTTGCCTTGGCCCCAAATCAGAGCAGGTCCATCGAGTTCATGGCCCAGTGAGCTGGGCCGTGGCGGTGGAAACAGAAGCCTGAGGCTTTTTGTAAAAACCCAGGGAAAATCCTCAGTGGAAATTCGCCATAGACTTAGTCTTTACTACCGATACACACAAACACACATACTGAGCAAGGCTGTGCCTTTGGCAGGTAGTTTATTAATGCAGAGGGGTTTATGGGAGACAAAGGGGACGGAACAGGGATGGAGCCGTGAGAAGTGTTTTTTATGGTGATGTTTACAATCAGCTGGGAAATCTCTCCAACACACAAGCATGTAAAGACAAACAAACAGTAACTCATATATTCACAAAGTCACTTGATTAAAGAGGATACACTGAAGAGAAAGACAGTGCACTCAGAAAGTATTCGGACACCTTGACCTTTTCCACATTTTGTTACGTTACAGCCTTATTCTAAAATGGATTAAACAGTTTTTCCCTCCTCAGTCGACACACAATAACCCATAATGACGAGGCAAACTGTTTTTGGGACATTTTTGCAAATGTATTAAAAATTAAAAACGGAAATACTACAATTACAGAACTATTCAGACCCTTTACTCAGTACTTTGTTGAAGCACCTTTGTCAGCGATTACAGCCTTGAGTCTCATTGGGTATGACTCTACAAGCTTGGCACACCTGTATTTGGGGAGTTTCTCCCATTCTTCTCTGCAGATCCCTTCAAGCTCTCTCAGGTTGGGCGGAGAGCATTGCTACACAGCTAATTTCAGGTCTCTCCAGAGATGTTCGATCAGGTTCAAATCTGGCTGGGCCACTCAAGGATATTCAGAGACTTGTCCCGAAGCCAATCCTGCATTGTCTTGGCTGTGTACTTAGGGTCGTTGTCATGTTGGAAGGTGAACCTTCGCCCCAGTCTGAGGTTCTGAGCGCTCTGGAGCAGGTTTGTATCTCTCAGTACTTTGCTCCGTTCATCTTCCCTCGATTTTCACTTGTCTCCCAGTCCCTGCCATTGAAAAACATCCTCATAGCATGATACTGCCACCACCATGCTTCACCGTAGGGATGGTGCCAAGTTTCCTCCAGACGTGACGCTTGACATTCAGGCCAAAAATCTTGGTTTCATCAGACCAGAGAATCTTTTACTCATGGTCTGAGAGTCCTTCAGGTGCCTTTTGGCAAACTCCAAGCAGGTTGTCGTGCCTTTTACGGAGGAGGGGCTTCTATTCAGACACTTTTCCATAAAGGCCTGATCGGTGGAGTGCTGCAGAGAGGGTTGTTGTTCTGGAAGGTTCTCCCATCTCCACAGTGGAACTCTGGAGCTCTGTCAGAGTGACCATCGGGCTCTTGGTCACTTCCCTGACCAAGGCCCTTCTCCCCGATTGCTCAGTTTTGCTGGGCGGACAGCTCTAGGAAGAGTCTTAGTGGTTCCAAACTTCTTCCATTTAAGAATGATGGAGGCCACTGTGTTCTTGTAGACCTTCAATGCTGCAGACCTCAGATTTGTGCCTCGACACAATCCTGTTTCAGAGTTCTACGGATAATTACTTTGACCTCATGGCTTGGTTTTTGCTTTGACTTGCACTGTCAACTGTGGGACACTATATAGACAGGTGTGTACCTTTCCAAATCATGTCCATTCAATTGAATTTACCACAGGTGGACTCTAATCAAGTTGTAAAAACATCTCAAGGATGATAAAGGAAACAGGATGCACCTGAGCTCAATTTTGAGTCTCATAGCAAAGGGTCTGAATACTTATGTAAATAAGGTATTTCTGTTTTTATTTTTAATACATTTGCACAAACATCAAAACCGGTTTTGGCTTTGTCATTATAGGGTATTGTGTGTAGATTGATGAGGAAAATGTTTAATTTAATACATTTAAGAATAAGGCTGTAACCTAGCAAAATGTGTTAAAAGTGAAGAGGCCTGAATACTTTCCATGTGCACTGTGTTGCGATTTTCACGATTCAATATGTATTGCGATTTGATTTTCCAAACACATTGCTCACCAAATATCTGCTGACTGACTGCATCCCTTCTTATTTTTTAAAGAAACATTAATATGTTGTAAATCCCAAATCATTTGCATAGTCAACTTACACACAGCTCTGACACACACACTTATCCCACCAGACATGCCACCAGGGGTCGTTTAACTGTCCCCAAATCCAGAACAAATTCAAGAAAGCATACAGTATTATATAGAGCCATTATTGCATGGAACTCCGTTCCATCTCATATTGCTCAAATTAACAGCAAACCTGGTTTCAAAAAACAGATAAAGCAGCACCTCACAGCGCAACGCCTCTCCCCTATTTGACCTAGATAGTTTTTGTGTATGTTTTGATATATATGCTCCATGTGTCTTATTTAAAAATGTATATAGTTCTGTCCTTGAGATGTTCTTGTCTATTTTTGTTCTTTATTATGTCCGGTTTCATATTTCGTTTGGACCCCTGGAAGAGTAGCTCCTGCTTTTGGAACAGCTAATGGGGATCCTAATAACATACCAAAATACCAAAAGTATCATCAGCAAACTTGATGGTGGTGTTGAAGTCTTGCACAGTCACGCAATCGTGGGTGACAGGGAAAAATATGGTGATATGAGGATGTTCAGTGGTGAGAAGTGAGAGAAGATGGAGCTAGATTAAAGTTGTCCAACGTTCTGTTAATGTTTTCACCGATAAAGCATTCAGTCTCAATACAGTTTTCTGCTCCCAAAACTAGAATCGGTTAAGGAAAGAGTGCACTAAGTTTTGTAGACTAGACCCTTTCAAAAAATGCTGCTGTTTAGAAGGAGTACAAGGCCGAATTAAGTTATTGCACACAGAAAATATATATATACCTTTTTTATTTTTTTAAATGTGCCACTAGGATTTCACTAGCTCGTGCTTGGCTCTGCCCTCCTTGCTTGTTCTACCCACTATGCTTCATTTGCTCCCAAAGGAAATTACGTCGAAGAGATCTCTTGGGTTAGTTACCAGTATCTTTGCTAACAAAGCTAGCTAGTGTTGTGTCTCTAGTATTGGTTAAATGAGATGACATGCTATTTTCAAATCAATTACCTAACGTTGATTATTTGATTAAATGAATTTGGCAGTAACTACTCATTAGGAATCCGGGGCACCATGGAAGTATTAGTTTATTTAGAGCTGCATATTCACAGGATGGATCATACATCGATTACTAATCATGTCATAAAAGAAAAAGTCCCTAGCAGGTGAAACCGATATCACGGCTGGTTACACAAAGAAAGGGGGTTGGGTTTGAATGAAAGAGCGGGAACACTGAGGTACAAAGGAGATTGGGTCTCTATCGGACCTTGAAAAGCTATGCTAATGTAAATACAGAATCTCATGCATTCTAATAACTGCCCATTTGGAAAAGATAAATGCTAAATATATATTTACACTGAGCTGCGCTTCGATAGATGGGTCGAAGATGGAAGACTGGTTTGCCCAGCAGAGATTGCCCTTGTCCTTTGTAGAATCTGTCTGGTTGTAGTGTTGTAGGGCGGATACGTTGTACCCTGTCGTTCTGATTAGGAGATGGTCTGTCCTTTCCTAGACCACGTACGTTTACAGCTGCAGCTGATAACTCGACTTCTAGGATGTATCACGTCTTCTTTAGTGAATAAGAGTTCAAAGTTCATACCATTTTGCCATAATCAGCTCTCACTGAATTCTGTCTGGTCTGGTAGAAATTCATCCTTCCAGCATGGTGATTGTCATCTACGCGTTGAAATGAGCCTTTTTAAACGTATGGACACTAGTCCTCATGTCGTTGGGAATTAAAGTTAATTTCGTTAGGTTGTTAATATCTAACACCAGTCCTCATGTCGTCGGAACTAAAGTTGACTTGCGTCAACAGGCTTTTGTAGTGGGGGAGAGAAGGGCTTGTTTCATAGATCTCAACCAATGTCTGTTCATTTGGCCACGTGTCCACTGAGTGAGCATAGTTTACTATTTGAAAACAATTCTCTGATTTAGAAGCTAAAATTACATTTAATCTTTTCACAAATAGTTTCATATTTAAACATTTCAATTGCACAACAATTCCATGTGAATCTGATAAGTACAATGTGCAGACTTTCCAAGATGCAATTTATGTTTTCCTATCATCAGATGTAATGTCCCATACACCAACTGATCTGACATCATATTCTTTAAGTACCAACGGACACTTTCAACTGGTTGGATTACAGAAATGTTGGACCTTTCCCCAACCTTTTGATGTTAACATACTCTCTCTCTCTATGTTAACAAATGGCTTTCCAAGAGTCGATTCTGTAGGGTGGAGAGAAAAGGGGGAAATATATTTATGGGGGCTCATTACAACAGGGCATGGTCATGACACTAGCTTCCCTTTGAGATGGGCTCTAGCCTAGCAGTGCGAGCTAGCTTCCCTTTGAGATGGGCTCTAGCCTAGCAGTGCGAGCTAGCTTCCCTTTGAGATGGGCTCTAGCCTAGCAGTGCGAGCTAGCTTCCCCTTGAGATGGGCTCTACAGCCTTGCAGCATTAGCTTTCTTCCACTTGAGATGGGTTCTACAACCTAGCAGCGTTAGCTAACTGCCCCTTGAGTGGAGGAGGTTGTTGAGCCACTGTACAGCATGAAACTGACCAGCAGTCATGACCTTGGTATGCTCTCTCATACAATAGTGTACATGGACCTGAGGGTGAACTATTAATGGGGCATAGTTTGATATACTAATGTGTCCAAATGCATTTACATCATACTGTAGATTATATCTGATGTTTTGATTCGCAAACTGTTTGTGTTTGTGTGAGGTGGCGTGTCAGGTGGGGTATGTATGTCTGTATGACACTGTATGCAAATAGATTTTACAAGGGGTTAGGCAATTTCAACACACAAATGCTTCTTCAAAAGACTACAAGAGTAGTGGTCAATTTCTCCTCAACCCTCAACCATGAAAGACTGTCATGCATATTGTTGATGTTAATTCTCTGTGTGCAGTTAAGGGCAAGGTGTGGTGCTTTGTTTTGTGCCAACTGCTGCTTTGCTTGGTCTTCCTTTGCTGCACCTGACCATATTAACGGACATCAAAACAAGATCAAAGCCTGAACTAGTACAGTTGATCTTTGTGCCAAAAATGCAGGACATATTTTTATAACAGACATACCTCTCCCCATCTTCACAACAACTTTGTCAATGTGACAATAGTGACTGCCTGATGGTAATTCTCTGTAGAACTACATCTGCCATTACTTCCTGATTCGAAGTGTGACTGTTTCACTGTGTCTTACTGCTACTGCATCTTATGGTTGTAGATGTTGTAGTATGATGACAAGGGTGATACTACCATTTCAGTATGACTTCACATGTGATTGGGAATTGGTGATGCTATTACAGTGTTACAGGGACTAACGATGACAATAGCTTGTTGGATAGAAATTTAGTATGATTTCATGGATGAATCTGTAGTTTCATTACTTCCGCTTGAATTTTGTCTCCATTTACTGGGGAACCCTCACCAACCCTCACCAAAGTGAGGGATCATAATAACATAAGATCCCTGGTTATCATATGATGTTGAATATGCTATGTATAAATATTCTAAGATTGTGCAATCATCAGAGCCACATCCTATGCAATCTCCCGTTATTAAACTGTTCAGCAGTTACATTCCATTACATTCAGGCTTTTAGTTATTGACGCTGAATGTTTCAGTGGAGATCTAGAAATGTACGCTTGTTTTCTACAAAGTCCTCAGAGACATCTGGGTGTTTGTCTATATGATACCTTACGTCATCTTTAAGAAAGGTGAATGAGCTGCCCTCACCAGAAACCCTGTCTGTTGAAAATGAATACACTTTTTGGGTTCAAATATCTGGCTTTATGCAGAGAAGTACTAGCTATGCCACAGTGTTTCAATGGATGAAAGAAATGCAGCTTTTGCAAAGGAGAAGGCGTGTGGTTATGAGGTACAGTACCAGTCAAATGTTTGGACACACCTACTCATTCCAGGATTTATCTTCATTTGTATTATTTTCTACATTGCAGAATAATAGTGAAGACATCAAACTATGAAATAACATGTATGGAATCATGTAGTAACCAAAAACATGTTAAACAAATCCAAATATATTTTATGTTTGAGATTTTTCAAAGTAGCCACCATTTGCACACTTTTGGCATTCTCTCAACCAGCTACATGAGGTAGTCACCTGGAATGAATTCCACTTAACAGGTGTGCCTTGATAAAAGTTAAGTTGTGGAATTTCTTTCCTTCTAAATGTGTTTGAGCAAATCAGTTGTGTTGTGGCAAGGTAGGGGTGGTATATAGAAGATATCCCTATTTGGTTAAAGACCAAGTCCAAATTATGGCATGAACCACTCAAATAAGCAAAGAGAAACAACAGTCATGAAGGTCAGTCAATTCGGAAAAGTTCTAACTTTGAAAGCTTCTTCAAGTGCAGTTGCAAAAACCATAACATGCTATGATGAAACTGGCTCTCATGAGGACCACCACAGGAAAGGAAGACCCAGAGTTACCTCTGCTGCAGAGGATAAGTTCATTAGAGTAACCAGCCTCAGAAATTGCAGCCCAAATAAATGCTTGACAGAGTTCAAGTAACAGACGCATCTCATCATCAACTGTTCAGAGGAGACTGTGTGAATCAGGCCTTCATGGTTGAATTGCTGCAAAGAAACCACTACTAAAGGACACCAATAAGAAGAAGAGACTTGCTTGGGCCAAGAAAGATGAGCAATGGACATTAGGCCGGTGGAAATCTGTCCTTTGGTCTGATGAGTCCAAATTGTGAGATGCAGAGTAGGTGAACGGATTATTTCCGCAATGTGTGGTTCCCACCGTGAAGCATGGAGGAAGAGGTGTGATGGTACGGGGGTGCTTTACTGGTGACACTGTCAGTGACTTATTTAGAATTTCAAGGTACGCTTAACCATCATGGCTACCACAGCATTCTGCACGACACGCTATCCCATCTACTTTGCGCTTAGTGGGACTATCATTTGTTTTTCAACAGGACAATTACCCAACACACCTCCAGGCTGTGTAAGGGCTATTTGACCAAGAATGAGAGTGAGTGCCTCGTGGAGTGCTGCATTAGATGACCTGGTCTCCACAATCACCCGACCTCAACCCAATTGAGATGATTTGGGGTGCAGAATGAAGGAAAAGCAGCCAAGATATGCTCAGCATGTGGGAAATCCTTCAAAACGGTTGGAAAAGCATTCCAGGTGAAGCTGGTTGAGAGAATGCCAGGAGCGTGCAAAGTTGTCATCAAGGCAAAGGGTAGCTATTTTGAAGAATCTCAAATATAAAATATATTTGGATTTGTTTAACACTTTTTTGGTTACTAGATGATTCCATATGTGTTATTTCATAGTGTTGATGTCTTGCTATTATTCTACAATCTAGAAAATTATCCAAATAAAGAACAACCCTTGAATGAGTAGTTGTGTCCAAACTTTTGACTGGTACTGTATATCTTTTTATATTTCTACAGAAGATCAAGTAGTCTATTTGGAAATTTCCTTGCCTATTGTAGTTATCTGATCTCCTCTCCGCCATGAGGATCGTTCTCTGGATGGCCATTTGAGACGGCAGGTTTAAGGCACCTGTCCTCCACTACAGCTAAACGTGTATTGTTCCTGTGATGTCTGTCTGCTGATCTGAGCACAGTAACAAGAGGGGATCAGTCAGTATGCTGCTCTTGTAGTCTACAGACCGACACAACACAGATCCTCACAGCTGTACAGAGATCTCTGCTGATATCTATACTCTATTCACTGAATGCTGTAACTTGCTTTTCAGTGTTGATATTTAGCATAAATAGATCTATGTAGGCCATAAAGTGCCATCAAACGTATACTGTATGAGTATTAATTATACTGCGTGTGTGCATGTGTGTGCCCACTTGTGTTTGTGTGTGTCTGTACGTGTGTGGTTGTTTTGTGGCGTGTGTGTGTTTGGGGCTCAGGTGTGCAGTCTGAAATTGGAGCAGGAGGTTGAGAAGAATAATATCCTGTCCGAAGGGCTTCAGACTCTGGCTACAGAGCAGCACGAACTCGAGCAGTCCGTTGTCAAGGGCTCCTCTCCACGGAGCGCGCTCAGTGATGATGATTTCTACGATGCTGTATCTGGTGAGTATGGCTTGTTTTTATTTACGATCAGATTGGAATTGAAGTGCGAGAGCTTGAGATGAAAACTGGTGTCTTGTTTGACAGTATGATTATTTTATTGATGCCTATAGCTGTTCATGCATTTTATAAACTCAACTCTGGAATTCTAAGCCAGTTCCACAGCTTGTTTTAATTATTCCCCTCTAATCAGGGACTGATTTAGACCTGGCACACCAGGTGTGAGCAATTAATTATCGGGTAGAACAGACAACCAGCAGGCTCCAAACCACAAAGGGTAAGAGTTGACTACCCCTGGTCTAGGTGTTTACAATGTTATGCTAAGATGACTTGCTTGCTTGCTTGAATGTACTGTATGCACCAATTTAGTCGGAGTTGAGCAATACCTACAAAGTACTATTTTACTTTGAAAACGCTTTTTTAGTCACAAGATGGCCTATGATAATGGTTATGATGATTTTTGCAATGATCGATTGACTGATGCCTTCAGCCTTCAGAGGTTGGTTCAGGGCTCTTTAAATACAACCCTATCCACAGATCTGGTTTCTCCCATCAGGGCTTTCGTGAGGCTCAGGCAAAGGTGTCAGTTGTTGATAGCGACACAGTCATTCATAGCACTGTCACTCATGTATCCAGTCCCTGCCTTTACAACATGACTGCTTACTCCCTTTCATCTCAAGATTCGGACTCTGAGCACTCTCTGAGCTTCTCTGAGGCGGTGGCCAGTCATTCATTTGACAAGGACGAGGAGAAAGGCTCTGTCCTGTTCAGCAGCAAGCGCAGCAGCCCAACCAGCATGTCTCAGGAGAATCACCATGGCAATGAGGAGGAGTCCCGACCCAATGGGATTGTGAGGCACAGGTGAGCCCCGGCACACCCCTTCCTACCCACCCAGTGTCTCTCCCATCCACCCTGCATCCAAGCACACACAGGGAACGGTCCTGTTTACAGTACACAGCTGTTTTAGAAGGTAGAAGCTTCAGATTAGGATTAAACCTGGAAAGAAAAGCCTCTTTGCACAATAAGTTACAGGTGACTGCAAAAATAAAGGAAGCACGAGAAAGGAGGTATACAAAGTACATTGAAAGCAGGTACTTCCACTGAGTTAATTACACAATGAAAATATCCCATCATGCTTAGGGTCATGTATAAAAAGTATTTTGGCTAGCATGGCTGGAAGAGATCTCAGGGACTTTGAAAGAGGGGTCTCAAAGGAGCATAGGGGGTTTAAAGGGTGTGTGTCTCAGTCACCAGATCTCAACCCAATTGAACACTTAAATTAAGGCACCAAAATATGGAATTTCCTGTGGAAGAATGGTGTTGCATCCCTCTAATAGAGTTCAAGATACTTGTAGAATCTATGCCAAGGCGCATTGAAGCTGTTCTGGCGGGTCATGGTGGCACAACACCCTGTTAAGACACTTTGTCATTTTTTCTTTATTTTGGCAGTAACCTGTACCTTTTAATGTCATATTTTTGTTGTTGTTTGTCAAATAAACTTTTGTCTCTCCCTTTCTGTTTGAGAGAACCCTTTCTGTAAAAAAAACGCCTATAGTAGAGCAGTGGAAAAGGCAAACCAGGGTTGGAAATGAGTGGTTCTTATGACCAACTTAATAGAGAGGTGGAGTATCTTCCAGCTCCTAACTATCAGGATCTTGTTGTTTACCTTACTGTTTTTTGTTTTCTTGTTGTGTTCCTAGACTACATATGGTGTATTTTTTTGTGTGTTTTCAAAGTCCGTGTGTGAATAATTTAGCAAGGCAGCTAGGCTGGTCCAGGCAGGAGAAAGGCTCTCATTGAGAAGGATGAGTGCTGTGTAAAACCAGTTAAACTTTGATGAGGTCACAGTATCATGCAATAACTGGAACTCAGTAGGACCCTATGTTGACCGATCTGAATGCTGAACGCTGATCAGGGCGTAGAAGTGGAGGCCAGGCTTTTGGGAAGGCCGTGCATTTTAGTGCTTTTTCCAATCTGTCTTAAACAAAAAACATAACCTGTGGTGGTCCAAATGGTCAAGCCCAACCTGACTGACTGACTGACTGACAGTGGTAGTTAGGAAGGGAATCAAATGTCATAGTTGGGAAGGGAATCAAATGTCATAGTTGGGAAGGGAATCAAATGTCATAGTTGGGAAGGGAATCAAATGGCATAGTTGGGAAGGGAATCAAATGGCATAGTTGGGAAGGGAATCAAATGGCATAGTTGGGAAGGGAATCAAATGGCATAGTTGGGAAGGGAATCAAATGGCATAGTTGGGAAGGGAATCAAATGGCATAGTTGGGAAGGGAATCAAATGGCATAGTTAGGAAGGGAATCAAATGGCATAGTTGGGAAGGGAATCAAATGGCATAGTTGGGAAGGGAATCAAATGGCATAGTTAGGAAGGGAATCAAATGGCATAGTTGGGAAGGGAATCAAATGGCATAGTTGGGAAGGGAATCAAATGGCATAGTTAGGAAGGGAATCAAATGGCATAGTTGGGAAGGGAATCAAATGGCATAGTTGGGAAGGGAATCAAATGGCATAGTTGGGAAGGGAATCAAATGGCATAGTTGGGAAGGGAATCAAATGGCATAGTTGGGAAGGGAATCAAATGGCATATTTGATTAATGGGATGTGCAAACTAGTATATCCACAGGTTTTTATCTTCACATATCTTTGTGTGAGCAAAGCATTTGTGTTAAATATACGTAGGTGTTCACGGTGCCAACGTACATTTGTTGGTAAGATTACTCTTGTCTTAAAGAAGTGAAGGCCTCAGGGAGCAGCTATTTCCATGGATGGCTCCTGGACAGTAGTGGTGTAGAGGTGTTGATTGTAGACCTGGGCCTTCACTATATGTCAGCTCTACACATGCCTGAAACTAAACTGAAGGCTTTTGTTGCACTCAGCAGACTATATTCGCCTGAATAAGATATGACTCCTGCATTAGATATAAAGTATATGTTACATGCCTGGCACATCTCATCGAAAGAAATGCAGATCACTGTACGGTAAGGGTAGTGTCAAAGTCAACAGAGCACAACGTGATACTTGTGTCATTTGTACATTTACCAGATTCTGTTTGTGCGTCTGTATATCCCTCACTCCAGAACAAGTTTACCAGCATCCATGTTCTCCAGAAATGACTTCAGCATCTGGAGTATCCTGAGGAAATGCATTGGCATGGTGAGCTATCAACCAGAAGCACTCAGCTTTATTGTTCCTCTCCAAACCCCGTAACATGATGAGTAATGGGAACCTTCCTGGCCATAGTGCCTGTACTGTAGATCAGTCAGTCCTATACTGATGTACTGTGCAGTAAGTAACCTATATCTATACAATTCCCTGGAGCTTTTCTTTAGCAACAGCTTAGAGCATGTCGATAAAGGATCTAGCATGTCATAATCCTGATGTAGAATGTGGTTCAGTAGCCAAGGAGTGGTAATATACAATGCCTATACAAATTATTCACATCCTGTAACGATCGTCTGTGGTGGAAGAAGGTGAGGACCAATGCACAGCGTGGTAAGTGTTCATCTTTTTAATAAAGTAAACTGAACACTGAATAACAAAACAACAAAGAAACAACTGGAACAGTTATGTCTGGTGTAGACACACAGACTGAAAACAACCACCCACAAAACACAATCGAAAACAGGCTACCTAAATATGGTTCTCAATCAGGGACAACGACTGACAGCTGCCTCTGATTGAGAACCATACCAGGCCAAACACAGAAATAGAAAATCATAGAAAAACTAACAGACAACCCACCCAACTCACGCCCTGACCATACTAAAACAAAAGACATAACAAAGGAACTAAGGTCAGAACCTGACACATCCCTTGACTTTATCCTCATTTTGTGGTGTTACAAAGTGGGATTAAAATGGATTTCATAAAATGTTTATGTCAATGATCTACACAAAATACTTTAATATAAAAGTAGAAGAAAAATTCTAACACTTGTAAAAACAATATATATATGTATTTTTTAATATTGCTTGATTAGATAAGTATTCATCTCTCCATCAATGCATGTTAGCATCAACTTTGGTAGCAATCACAGCTGTTTCTCTTTCTGGGTATGTCTCTAAGAGGTTTCCACACCTGGATTGTGCATAATTTGCTTTTGGTTGTTAATCATTGCTAGACAAAAATGTTCAGGTCTTGCCATAGTCAAAACTGTGACTCAGCCTCTCAGGAACATTTACTGTCTTCTTGGTAAGCAGATAGATTTGGCCTTGTGTTTTAGGTTATTGTCCTGGTGAAAGGTGAATTCATCCCCCAGTATTTGGTAGATTTTGCCTGTGCTTAGTGCCATTCAGGGTTTTTTCTATCCTGAAAAACTCTCCAGTCCTTAACGATTTCAAGCATACCCATAACACGATGCAGCCGCTACTATGCTTGAAGATATGGAGAGTGGTACTCAGGAATGTGTTGTATTGGATTATACCCAAACATACCACTGTATTCAGGGCTAAAAGTGAATTGCTTTGCCACTTTTTTTGCAGTACTATTTTAGTGCCTTGTTGCTAACAGGATGCATTTTTTAAATATTTTTATTCTGTAAGGGCTTCCTTCTTTTGACTCTGTCAACTAGGTTAGTATTGTGTAGTAACAACAATGTTGTTGATCCATCCTCAGTTTTCTCCTATCACAGCCATTAAACTCTGTAACTGTTTTAAAGTCACCATTGGCCTCATGGTGAAATCCCTGAGTGGTTTCCTTCCTCTCTGGCAACTGAGTTAGGAAGGACGCCTTTATCTCTGTAGTGACTGGGTGTATTGAGACACCATCCAAAGTGCAGTTAATAACTTCACCATGCTCAAAGGGATATTCAATGTTTGCTTTTTATTTTATTTTTACTAATCTACCAATAGGTGCCCTTCTTTGCGAGTCATTGGAAAAACTCCCTGGACTTTGGTTGAATCTGGGGACTTTACAGATAATATGTGTGTGGTACAGAGATGGGGTAGTCATTCAATTAGCATATTAAACACTATTATTGCACACAGAGTGAGTCTATGCAACTTACTATGTGACTTGTTTTTACAATTTTTAAAACTTTTTACCCCTTTCATGTGATATTCAATTGGTAGTTACAGTCTTGACCCATCACCACAACTCCTGTATGGACTTGGGAGAGGTGAAAGTCGAGAGCCATGCGTCCTCCGAAACACGACCCTGCCAAGCCGCACTGCTTCTTGACACACTGCTTGCTTAACCCAGACGCCAGCCACACCAACGTGTCGGCGGAAACACCGTACAACTGGCGACCGAAGTTGACCCGCCACAAGGAATAGCTTATGCGCGAAGGGACAAAGAAATCCCGGCCGGCCAAACTCTCCCCTAATCCGGACAACGCTGGGCCAATTGTGCGCCACCTCATGGTTCTCCCAGTTTTTGCTGGCTGCGACACAGCCTGGGATGGAACCCGGGTCTGTAGTGACGCCTCAAGCACTGTGATGCAGTGCCTTAGACCACTGTAGACCACCAGGCCTCCAGTATGCCTCCCCAGCGTGGTAAGTCCTGTGGCAGCTTCACGCACCAGGCTTCCAGTACGTCTCCTCAGTCCGGTGAGACCTGTACGAGAGGCTCCACGTATGAAGCCTCTAGTGATGATCCATGGCACGAAGCCTCCAGTGATGATCCATGGCACGAAGCCTCCAGTGATGATCCATGGCACGAAGCCTCCAGTGATGATCCATGGCACGAAGCCTCCAGTGATGATCCATGGCACGATGCCTCCAGTGATAATCCATGGCCCGGAGCCTGTAGTGATAATCCAAGGCACGAAGCCTCCAGTGATGATCCATGGCCCGGAGCCTGTAGTGATTATCCATGGCACGAAGCCTCCAGTGATAATCCATGGCCCGGAGCCTGTAGTGATGATCCATGGCACGAAGCCTCCAGTGATGATCCATGGCCCGGAGCCTGTAGTGATGATCCATGGCACGAAGCCTGTAGTGATAATCCATGGCACGAAGCCTGTAGTGATGATCCATTCGGGACGTAGCCCCCGCTCCGCACGCTGATCCCTCCGCTTCCCTGGAACCGGACCGTGGATCGTCACCTGAGACTCCGGACTGGGAACCCCCGCTGGAGATCCCCAGTCCGGAGCCTCCAGCGGGGTCCCCAGTCCGGAGCCTCCAGCGGGGGTCCCCAGTCCGGAGCCTCCAGCGGGGGTCCCCAGTCCGGAGCCTCCAGCGGGGGTCCCCAGTCCGGAGCCTCCAGCGGGGGTCCCCAGTCCGGAGCCAGGGAAGCGGAGGGATCAGTGTGCGGAGCGGGGGCTACGTCCCTGAACCGGAGCCGCCACCGAGGATAGATGCCAACCCGGACCCTCCCCTATAGAGTCAGGTTTTTGCTCCGGACTCCGCACCTTTGGGGGGGGGGGGGTGTACTGTCCTGCCCTGACCTTAGAGAGCCGTTTTATTTCTCTATTTGGTTAGGTCAGGGTGTGATTTGGGTGGGCATGCTGTCTTCTATTTCTTTGTTTTTGGCCGAGTGTGGTTCGCAATCAGAGGTAGCTGTCTATCTTTGTCTCTGATTGGGAATCATACTTGGACAGCCTTTTTCCCCCGTAATGTTGTGGGTAATTGTTTATTTTCTGTGTGTGTTTGTGTGCGCCACGGTTGCGTCACGCTCGGTTTCTGTTTACCTGTTTTTTGTGACGGTTTCACTTTATTAAAGATGTGGAATTTCATGCACGCTGCGCCTAGGCTCATCTATGACAGGGAGTTTGAAGACAGTGAATGTGATACATAGTATGTACATTTTAAAAAAATCTATAGCTTGTCATGATGGGCCTATGAGAACTGCTCATGCAATAACTGCTCATTCCTGTAAAATCTAGACTTGATTATTTAATGGTTGATAGATGGGAATCACATAGTACAACTACTTGTGAGCTGGCTTGCGCTCTCTCCTTTTCTCTCTCATTCACTACTTCTCTTGTTCTCTCTCTTTTAGGAGCTGTCTAAAATTACCATGCCAGTTATTTTTAATGAGCCCCTGAGCTTCCTTCAGCGTCTGACAGAGTACATGGAGCACACATACCTCATCCACCAGGCCAACGCCTCCTCTGACTCCATAGAGAGGATGAAGGTACACACACATTTGAGAAATAATCTGGAAAATGGGTTTGATTATTGATTTTTCTTTTCTTTTTTGTTGTCCACTTGCATTGAGAGAGACAAACATAGAAATGTATAACAAATACTGTATTTAGAAAAAAACGAGCTACGAAATTGTACATTACGTCTCCACATCAAGTCATTTTTCTGTTTTGCACGGGCAGTGTGTGGCAGCGTTTGCTGTGTCTGCTGTGGCTTCCCAGTGGGAGAGAACTGGGAAACCCTTCAACCCGCTACTGGGAGAGACCTACGAACTGGTCAGGTAAGAGGGAGGGAGGAGTTCATCTCTAACACTGGTGATGGATTTGGATGTGGTAAAAGACAAGTGTTGAGCTCACCCCTTTTCTCTGACAGAGAGGACCTGGGGTTCAGGCTGATCTCAGAGCAGGTGAGCCACCATCCACCAGTCAGTGCGTTCCACGCCGAAGGCCTGAAGAAAGACTTTGTGTTCCATGGCTCCATCTACCCCAAACTCAAGTTCTGGGGCAAGAGCGTGGAGGCTGAACCCAAAGGCATCATCACACTGGAGCTTCCCAAGTAAGCATACTCATTCATGCACTGTCACTTTCACACCACATTCAATCAACACAACAGTTATGTGTGATGTTTTCTCATGTTGCCTGTGTGAAACCAACATGTATTTTCCCACGACATGTTATTATTTGTACTTCCAGGTACAATGAGGCCTACACATGGACAAACCCTACATGTTGTGTCCACAACATCATCGTGGGGCAGCTGTGGATTGAGCAGTATGGCAACGTGGAGGTGCTCAACCACAAGTATGTCAAAAATACTGTCACATGCTCTGACTAAGAAGGAAGTGCAATATGTGAATGGGGAAGCATGACTAAAAGAAATGAAAAGGAAAATGATTTGATGGTATTTCTATTTTTGTTACAGAACTGGAGAGAGATGCTGTTTGAATTTCAAACCCTGTGGCCTTTTTGGCAAGGAATTGCACAAAGTTGAAGGCTATATTCTGGACAAAACGTAGGCAGCTTTGATTTAGCCAGCCTATCAATCTATCTCACGTTTGTAATGTATTTTTCCAGCATGTTGACATATTGACGGAAGTCAGTGACGTCTGCAGTGCTTTAACTGATAGTATGTGTGTGTTTGGCACAGCAAAAAGAAGGTCTGTTCTCTCTACGGAAAGTGGACAGAGTGTATGTACATTGTGGATTATGCCGCATTGGAGGCACATAAGAAAAGTGGGAAGGGGACAGTGGAAATGAAAAGCAGCAAACCGGTATGTACCCCATCAAATCATGTAGTCCTTTACATGGTGAACACATGCTTTGAGTTCTCCATCCCTGAGGCTTGTTTTATACTGCAAAGAATGTCATATGCTGGTGTTAATTCCAGCCACTTTCACTGTGGTATTTTCAAATATAGCAATCTTATAGTGACTCATTCATTGATTAGCAGAGGTGTGGGATGGGTGACCTTTTCTATACTGTCTTCAGTTCTCGACTTTGGGATTGTCAGTTGATTTTGGCTGCGGGTGTTTCCGTCGCTGTGATGACAGCTCTTACGGTTGTAGATAGAAGAGCTTCAGTGCAGTGCTCCCCTCATGTGGGTCGCCACAGCCACAAAACCATAAACCCTGCCTATTTCTACAATCTCTCTTCAAATGTGATTTTAAACCTATCCTTAACATTAACCACATTGCTAACTTTATTTCTAACCCTAACCTTACATTTTTCCATGTAGCCAATTTTGACTTTGAGGATGTGGAAACTTCCCATGTGATCTTGTTGTGTGTCCTGTTGTCCAGGGCTCTCGTGAGGAAGTGGACGAGATCTCCCTACCAGAGGCTGACACAGTCGAGGTCATCCCAGGCAGCTATCTCCTTTGGAGGATAGCCCCCAGACCAGTCAACTCTACAGAGGTTAGTCGCATCGGAAACCCTCCTATTTAGATGCATGGTTTACTCAAGCACATAGAAATGCAGAGGCTCAGAAACTTCAAAGTCATAAAGCATCATTTGCATAATCTTCTTCACAGCTTTGTGTTTAAATATTCAGTCCTGTATTTGTAGATGTACAGCTTCACGTCGTTTGCCATGCAACTGAACGAGCTGGATAAAGATATGGATGGGCTCATCCCAAAGACAGACTGCAGGCTTAGGCCAGACATACGAGCCATGGAGAACGGAGATATTGGTACGAATCATAAGTGCTTGTGCCCTATCTGCAAACACTTTCCTTGAACACACAGTTGATCTAAGATAGATCAGTGAAAACCCTGTGTGTTTTCTCCTTGCTGTAGATCTTGCAAGTGAGGAGAAGAAGAGACTAGAAGAGAAACAGAGAGCTGCATGTAAAACCCATTCCAAATCTGATGACGAGTTGAAAACAAAGTAAGACGATGAGAGAAATACGGTTATGTTTTGACAATTTCAGTTATGTTATATTCTACTGTATATCAATACACCCATATATTTTGAAATAAAGCAAACGTATTAAAAAAAAGAAAAGGTATCCCTTCATTTAATCCATGTCATTATTTAGTTTACTGCTTTATAATAATGAAAAGTCCTACTTTTCTCTTCCATTGTCTTGTTCTCTGTTTTGCACCTTTGCTTTGATGTGAAGAAACCCTGCCCTCGGCCCCAGGTATTAGTTGCTTGCTCTTCTATTGCGTGCCTTATGTGCTCTCCACTGTCACACTGTTGTGTGGTAGCGCCATCTACTGGTGCTAATACATACTGTGCATGGATCAGTTCTGATCTCTGAAATTCAGTTAGTGGCCCAAATAAAAATAATTGCATACATACCCACAGTCCATTTATTGCACATAACCAACGCATAATTGTCTTTTTAGACTTAATGTTTATTCATGCATGCAGTACTTTATGTAATGTAGATACTAACTCTCATCCATAGAATGACAGGATGAAAGCCTGAACCCCACCCATGCTCACGTTATCCATCCTGTGTCTCCAGGTGGTTTCAACAGGGTCAGAATCCCCACAATGGCTCCCAGGACTGGTTGTTCTCCACTGGGTACTGGAACCGCAACTATCCCCTGTTACCTGATATTTACTGATGGACATTCATTCCTTGAATAGTGAGATTGATTCTTATCCACGTCAACTTCCTTATCTATCATGAATACATTAAAGCCTTAATTTATTACAATGAATACACTGTGTATGAAAATAGCAATAATAGATGTATTTGTGATACAAAATGTTCTGCTGTTAAACATGCTTGATATGAATGTAGCGTCTATATTAGGTCACATGTTCCATGCAGCCATCATTTTATTATCACTTTTTTGTGTGTTCTTATTAAGCAATATGGCACAAGGGGGTGTGGTATATGGCTAAGGGCTGTTCTTATGCGCAACGCGGAGTGCAAGGACACAGCCCTTAGCCGTGGCCATATGTCACAAACCCCCGAGGTGCCTTATTGCTATTATAAACTGGTTACCAATGTAATTATAGCAGTAAAAATACATTTTTGTCATACCCGTGGTATACGGTCTGATATACGATGGCTGTCAGCCAATCAGCATTCAGGGCTCGAACCACCCAGTTTCTAATTGTGTTTTGATTGTGAATGCTGTAATCCATCATTACCGTGTGCCATTTGCACAACCTTGCTCCCTTGATACTATAGGAACACACAGTATCCACACATTCAATCTGTTGCTCCTAATGTAATGTACAGCTGTGTTGTGCCCACAACTTTATTTCATTTTTCTGTTACAAAAAAATAACTGCACTCACATATACATGTGGTTGGGATTTATTAGTTTATAACACTTAATTTCTGATATTTTAATGTGTTATCCCACAGTCCTACTGTTACTGATCTAATATTCTGACTACTTGTATTTTCTTTTCTTGTTTAGTCCATCTACACAGAACAGTAAGAAGAGTGTTTTGTTCACATGTTTTATTGATGGCAAAAATCCATGTAGCCATCACACGTTGGCTGATCCACGTCAGTTCAAGCCACCACAAGGTTTACTTCAAGCGACCCGTTTGAAGGGGACACTAGGACGCGCCCTCCTTCCTTCCTCAGCTTCCAACACGTAGCTGTATGGTACGTAGGCGGCGGGGTGAGCAGGTGCCAAGGCTTTTCGCACGGAGTGGCCATCCATCGGTACATAGACAGGAACGTATTTCATCGTTGACCTCGGCTGCAAAGGCAGACGATAGGAATCACTGTCTGTTGGATAGCAGTTGCTTGACATCAGGGTAGGGCAGGCGCATCGTCGCCTGGTCACTGCAGGGCCCTCATTCCAGCAATAAGTTGTTGTCGAAGTCCGACAGGATTTGATTTGCGTCTGCTGCTTCAAACGACCAGTAGTGTGAGGCCTAACCATTACGCACCGTGGCACGTGTATGGCAAGAGGCACCGTGCTCTCTGCAGCGCAGTGGCACAGGTTTATTTGAGATTGACAAACAGGCGAGTAGTCGTATGCGCACTGATTGTGCAGTAGACCTGGGTGGTGGGTCGGTAATAAATGGGAATAACTGTAGTCTTGTGGCGTAGAATAGTGGCAGGCGCACTCTTGATGATACCGTAGCTGAGCGCAACAGCATGGCGCATTATATTGTATTGGAACGAATAATTTTCCATGACTCTCGCCCTTACTGATGTGTTGACCTCTCCATGCTTCGTCGTCATGGTTTGTTTCTGGTGACACTTCATTATCTCTTGGGTGCTCAGTATCTTGATAGCCTGACAGACAAAAACAAAGATGAAACATCACCAACCCATTTATTATGCCATCTTTTTATAGTGCTGCTCTGATTTATGTATTTAAAAAAACAAAAACATGTTTAATTGATCATTCATGGCGAGAAGACAATTTAAGTAATTTTTTCGAAATACCTTGTTCAGAATGCACAACTGCTGCAGCGTTGAGTGAGCGTCTCTCATTCGTGCACCCTGAAGGTCTATCGGCTGAGCTCCGGGTGAAGGATTTCCCTGGCACTTGCGCCCATGCATCGATCCGAACTCTTCGTCGGTTAGTGGTCGCTATGACCTGTGTTTTGACACCGTGGCTTTCCCTCTTGGGTCCCGTAGTTGTTTCTGCAGCTCTTTGTCCTACGGGAGACTGTGACTGTGGAATTGTGGAAGCATCTCCTCTTGGAGAGGGAAGCCCTTCGGTCACTAGTATTGTTTCACGTTGTTCTGGGACTTTGCTGAGGTCATGGACTAACTCTCTTATTTCGTCGACATGTTTACATGGTGTGTCGAGTGTTTCTTTGTAATTTAGTGTGATTAGGGTTACCTTGTTCTCAGTGCATGGATTACTGGCCGCCTGGACAGGTGCGTCTCCGACCGTCCCGTTTTCGGAACGTACGCTTGATCGTGTATTGGCGGGCTTGTTGGGGCCTCCACCTTGTTTGGCTTCAACTTCTTGCCCTCGTGCGTTCACCGACTGTTTTACACTGCTTGATTTAAATCTCCAGTCAATTGTAACAGGCGAAATACCCGGTTGATTTACCACGAGGGCAGATTTGGGTCGTGCGTAATTATCTTGGCCACCGTTGATCTGTAAATTGCTCTCCATTATATGTGTACCTATGACTGCGTCCCCCTTCGCTGTGGACGAAATCCTAGTGACCCTATCTGGAACTGAACGTGATGGTGATGTCGGTTCCTCCCTGGTTAATCTCGAGAGCCCTGGTTGTATGCCTTCGAAACCAATCATTTTCAATTCTTCCTCAAAACCATCGTCGTGTAAACTCTCGGCTAAAAAGAAAGAGCCTATGCACGTTAGAGAAGTCTACTCAAAGCGATCCGATAAATCTATATGGAATTGTATGGAAGTACTGTTGTATTTTATGTTATAGGCTAGTGATTGTCACATGATTAAATTGACGTGTAGTACAAAGGCATTCTTGGTATAATGAAATGTGATTCCTGCCTTGTTCCTTACCCCTATTTTTGTGGAAATCCACCACAAGCTTCTTTATCCCAAAAGACGGGTTCTCTAGATTCAAGATAAAAAGCTCAATCATTGTCAATAAATAATCCATGCAATGCATAAGGATGGAGTCCATTTGTTCCTACCATTTTTGAATTTCTTCAGCTCTGTCAGATAGTAAAGGGCGAAGAGTTTAAGGTTGTCTGGTCTCTTTTTCAGTACAGCCCGGGACAAACCCTCCAGCAATGTAGTCAGACCATAAGGAAGGATGACATCATATTGCCCCCTTGACATGCTTATGGATCTCCAAAGCCTCAAAGGTTCAGAATAAATATTGTTAGTGGTTGCTCTTAGATACACACGAAGACATAGCCTATTTTCCACAGCCAAAATCACTGCTCTAAAGTACCAAATTTGAGCTCACTTGAAAATAGTCCAGCCACAGATTAGGCAATAATTACATGCAGACACCAGATAGATGACGCATTCAAGGTTATTTGACTATGTTCTGCAGACATCAAACACACGTTGTTAATTTTGAGACCGCCAGACTACATATCTATAGTTCGCCAGACTTCTACAGTTCGATCTGCAGTTATGTCATAATAACTTTATAATACGCTACCATTCTGAAATATAATTTTGAGGGCATGTCACAGTTCAATGTTGTCAACGCTACTACAAACAAAATATGGCTAGATTGTGGTGAAATAATGATCATTCATAGTTTTGAATTCAAAATATAAAACATGACCCGCCGCACAGGCGGACACGTTTAACTTCAACACCAAGGACAGCAGAATTGTGAAAATCGACAGCGCTGTGGTTCTGTGGACGTAACCTAGCTACTCTTTATAGTTTATAATGGACACCAGACAAAACGACATTATTTGTCAAGGAAAAGTTTATTAAATTCCAGAAAGGAGTCTTGAGGATGGGTGAAGCATTCCCTCACGGTGGAAGAACCTCTTCTCCTGAATGAGTGACATACTCAATTTAAGATGGTGTTAGATCTTCCATGGGTGCTGCCCATTGCTACATGTTATAGATTAAAAACAACAATATTCCATTCTTAATAAAATATGTAAGGACTGTACCATGCTTAGTTGGGGTGAAATGTTACTGATAAGATAAACTATTTCTAAATCAATCTTACCTGTAACAAAGACATGGTTGGGTAGCCTGCCCCATACCGGTCAATGGCCATTGGACATCATCTGTTGCCTGTTGGGACATGGTCTGGGGAAACATTGTGGCTCTTTACACTGAGACAAAGGTGTAAACATCGGCCCGTGGCCATGTCTGGAGCTGGCATTTGCCGGTACTGGGTATGTGCTTTTCAATGCCTTTGAAAATGGCAAGGTTACCTGCAGTCTGTTTCTCAATCTTCTGGGTTTCATTGTCATATTTTGTGTCAGTTGAGATGTAATTTTTATCCTCCTTGGTTTTTACTTTCTGTTTGGTGATTGGTGGTCGTGTGGCCTAAATCTCAGACTTCCCCTTTATACACAGATGTCAATGAACTGTTGCCGCCTTGATGAAAGACTGGGGCTACTAAGATTTAGCTTTCCTGGTCCATCATTAAGCATATCTACCTCTTTGAAATGAAAGAAAAACTGGTGCTCTTTTTATGTAAATAAGAATACTGAGATTCATTTTGTTGAAGTATTTGTGTTAATAATTTGCTCTAACTAACATTTCCATCAGTTTAAACAAGTTATTTTTCTCACACTGGCCCATCAGTCACATTGCTGTACAGCTGTCAGCTGGTAAACTAGATAGCTAGCAATCGAAGTCAGCCAGTCAACTTCCAGTTCCATGGACAGCGCCAGAGACGCCAGTTCTATATCACAGTAGCTTCAGCCCCAAGCACAGCGTAACTTAGCTATTTTACTAACGTTAATTAAATTGCCAGCTCTGGTAGTGAGCTAGCTAGCCATCTATGTTCTAGATGGGTTGCTAGCTAATGTTTAAGGTTAGCAAACTAACCAGGTGTGTCGCACTGTTCAGATGTCCCCATACAAGTTCCAGAGACAAGCAAAATAATTATAGCTAACATAAAGCTAGAATTACTAGCAAGCTAGATGGCTATAGGGATGAACGACTCCAGGATTTTTGGAGTCTACTCTCGCTCGACTTCCAAAACACGCCGAAACAGCTGCGCACACACATCCACATTATTGCAGAATCCCACTAGGAAGACTCATTTTGTCTTCGAGAGAGGACTGGCATGAGCAAAGTGCTGCATATTTGTTCATCAAGTTTTTTTCTTCGCCAAACAGGATGAACAAAATGGAGCGATTTTCTCCTACACAAATAATATTTTTGGGAAAAACTGAACATTTGCTATCTAACTGAGAGTCTCCTCGTTGAAAACATCCGAAGTTCTTCAAAGGTAAATTATTTTATTTGAACGCTTTTCTTGTTTTTGTGAAAATGTTGCCTGCTGAATGCTAGGCTTAATGCTATGCTAGCTATCAATACTCTTACACAAATGCTTGTGTAACTATGGTTGAAAAGCATTTTTTGAAAATCTGAGATGACAGTGTTGTTAACAAAAGGCTAAGCTTGTGAGCCAATATATTTATTTCATTTCATTTGCGATTTTCATGAATAGTTAACGTTGAGTTATGGTAATGAGCTTGAGGCTATAATTATGCTCCCGGATACGGGATTGCTCGTCGCAACAGGTTAACACAGAGCTGCAGGTAGTTTCAGAATGGGTGACAAGGAGTAAGTTCATCCTAAATATTTCCAAAACTAAAAGCATTGTATTTGGAACAAATCATGCACTAAACCCTAAACCTCAATTAAATCTTATAGTAAATAATGTGGAAATTGAGCAAGTTGAGGTGACTAAACTGAGTGGAGTAACCCTGGATTTCAAAACTGTCATGGTCAAAACATATTAATACAACAGTAGCTAACATGGGGAAAAGTCTATCCATAATAGAGCGCTGCTCTACCTTCTTAACAGCACTATCAACAGGGAAGATCCTACAGGCTACAGTTTTGTCACACCTGGACTACTGTTCAGTCGTGTGGTCAGGTGCCACAGAGGGACTTAGGAAAATTGCAATTGGCTCAGAACGAGGCAGCACGGCTGGCCCTTGGATGTACACAGAGAGCAAACATTAATAATATGCATGTCAATCTCTTCTGGCTCAAAGTGGAGATGAGATTGACTTCATCACTACTTGTATTCGTGAGAGGTATTGCCATGTTGAAAGCACCGAGCTGTCTGTTTAAAGACTAGCACACAGCTCAGACACCCATGCATACCCGACAAGACATGCCACCAAAGGTCTCTTCAGTCCCCAAGTCCAGAACAGACTATGGGAGGCGCACAGTACTACATAGAGCAATGACTACATGGAACTTTAATCCCCATCAGTTAACTGATGCAAGCAGTAGAATCAGATTTAAATAACAGATAAAAATACACCTTATCGAACAGCAGGGACTGTGAAGCAACACAAACATAGGCACAGACACATGCATACACACAAATGATAACATATGCACTATACACACGTACACAGGGATTTTGTGTGGTAGATATGTGATAGTGGAGTAGGGGCCTGAGGGCACACTTAGTGTGTTATGTAATCTGTTATGAAAATATTTTATTGTATAACTGCCTTAATTTTGCCGACCCCAGGAAGAGTAGCTGTAGCCTTGGCAGCAGCTAATGGGGATCCATAATAAATACAACCACTCAGATACACACACCTACACATGGATTTTGTGTTGTAGATATGTGGTAGTAGAGTAGTGGCCTGAGTGCACACACTTAATTTGTTGTAAAATCTGTTGTGAATGTATTGTAATGTTTTTTAAATGGTATAACTGTCTTAATTTTTCTGGACCAAAGGATGAGGATGTCACGCCCTGACCTTAGAGAGCCTTTTTTATTTCCTATTTGGTTAGGTCAGGGTGTGACTTGGGTGGGCAAATCTGTGTGTTCTATTTCTTTGTTGGCTAGGTATAGTTCCCAATCAGAGGCAGCTGTCTATCGTTGTCTCTGATTGGGGATCATACTTAGGCAGCCTGTTTTCCAGGCAGCCTGAGTTTGTGGGATCTTGTTTTTGTACAGTTACTGTGTAGCCTGCGGAAGGTTGTTCGATTATCTTTTGTTGTTCGTCAAAATATAGAAAGACCAAGGTGCTTACCACGCTGCGCCTTGGTCTCATTCCAAATACGGACGTAACAGAGGATCCATAATAAATACAAATAAACTACAGATAACTTGTGGTTGGCTGCCAAATGTATAGGTGTCCCCATAATATTTACATTGAGGAAGTGTGATCATAATTATGGTAGACCCCTCCCATTAACAAAAATGGCTGTTGATTTGAACTGCTGGACAGTATTTGCACTTGAGAAGCGTTCATGGAGAACGGGAATTTGCCATTTCCCAAACATTTAGCTCAGTGGGGAATCGTGGGTGCCCTACTTTGCGATCTATTGCCTAGCTAGGACATCAATTAAAGAAGCTATATTTGGTGCAATTAAGCCTAATTAAAAGGACGGATTTGACGATGTTCAACTTCAATTCACTGGCACAATGTAAAATAGCTAAGTCATAGGCTATTAATGAGTAAGCCAAATTTGAACTAGCTGGAGCTCACCTGAGAGGTCAGTTGTGAATGCCCTCATCTGCTAGTAAATTTCAACTGATTCACTAAGATGTGCCCACTACAGTGCTATCTGGTTAGAATATGATGTTGAGGCCCATAGCTATACTCTTGATAGTCACCACCACACACACACACACACGTGTGGACACAGCTGCTTCCATTTAAAGATGTTTATATGTACTTGTGTGTGGTTCTGAAACAATACAATCGTTATCCATTTGAAGATATGAAGATAAATATACACGTGCAATATAACAATAAGTAGATGAGCAAACTGTGGCATAATATAAACACATGAATGAATGCAATAGTATAGCATCTAGACATAATTAAAGAATGCACATGGCTAGAGAGAGAGAGAAATAGAAGGCCTGAACTTAGAGAACTGTTTTATTTCTCTATTTGGTTAGGTCAGGGTGTGATGTGGGGTGGGCATTCTAGGTTTTTGTTGTCTATGATTTTTTATTTCTATGTTTTGGCCGGGTATGGTTCTCAATCAGGGACAGCTGTCTCGTTGTCTCTGATTGGGAACCATACTTAGGTAGCCCTTTTCCCTCCTTTCAGTGAGGGACGTTAACTTTGTTTGTGGCACATAGCCGTTAAGCGTCACGGTTGTTGTTGTATTGTTTTTGGCATCCTAATAAAAAGGAATATGTACGCTCACAACGCTGCGCTTTGGTCTACTTCATTCGACAGCCGTGACATTAAGGCCATGGATGTTTTGTCTATCTCTCTGGCCTAGCTGATATCTTAATTTAGGGCTACCGCGCTTGTGCTGAAACATTCTGGAAACTTTTAGAATCTGTAGAAGGGCACCAGCTACTACACAAGTAACACAACAGGCTATACATATTGCAGATATAAACATATGGCAGCAGTAGCATGCATATAATATAAACATTGCTAGATTAGTCAAACTCAATCACATGTGAATAATGAATCGTGATACTCAAAACATACTTTAATGAATGATACTAGATAAAGTAGCATGCATGGGGTACAAACAAACAGTAGAGCTAGCAATACCCGAGAGGTAGCAAACATTGCAACTTCTTAATTGCAAACTTATCTACACAGTTACACTGCACAATAATGTAACCATAACTCACTATTGCACCCCCTATTAGCGCAATAACATTCCCAACACAAACTTAGTGGCTACTAGTGCTGGAGACCTAGAACGACAGAGGACTGGGGGCCAAGCACCAAAGGCTGAAGTCCGGGAACCTACAGTTGAATTCGGAAGTTTACATACACTTAGGTTGGAGTCATTAAAACTCGTTTTTCAACCACTCCACAAATTTCTTGTTAACAAAGTATAGTTTTTACAAGTCGGTTAGGACATCTGCTGTGTGCATGACACAAGTCATTTTTCCAACAATTGTTTACAGACAGATTATTTCACTGTCTCAAAATTCCAGTGGGTCAAAAGTTTACATACAGTAAGTTGACTGTGCCTTTAAACAGTTTGAAAAATTCTTACAAATTATGTCATTGCTTTAGAAGCTTCTGATAGGCTAATTGGCATAATTTGAGTCAATTGGAGGTGTAGCTATGGATGTATTTAAAGGCCTACCTTCAAATTCAGTGCCTCTTTGCTTGACATCATGGGAAAATCTAAAGAAATTAGCAAAGATCTCTCAAAGAAATTGTAAACCCTCACAAGTCTGGTTCATCCTTGGAAACAATTTCAAAACGCCTGAAGGTGTTCATCTGTACAAACAATTGTGCGCAAGTGTAAACACCATGGGAGTACGCAGCCATCACACTGCTCAGGAAGGAGACGCGTTCTGTCTCCTAGAGATGAACATATTTTGGTGCGAAAATATAGCCCTTCTTACATCAGCTGATATATCAGTGTTGTACAGAAACCCAGCCTAAAACCCCAAACAGCAAGCAATGCAGGTGTAGAAGCACGGTGGCTAGGAAAAACTCCCTAGAAAGGCCAAAACCTAGGAAGAAGCCTAGAGAGGAACCAGGCTATGAGGTGTGGCCAGTCCTCTTCTGGCTGTGCCGGGTGGAGATTATAACAGAACATGACCAAGATGTTCAAATGTTCATAAATGACCAGTATGGTCAAATAATAATAATCACAGTAGTTGTCGAGGGTGCTCCTGCTGTCTCTAGAGAGTTGAAAACAGCAGATCTGGGACAGGTAGCACTTCCGGTGAACAGGTCAGTGTTCCATAGCCGCAGGCAGAACAGTTGAAACTGGGGCAGCAGCACGGCCAGGTGGACTGACTGGGGACAGCAAGGAGTCATCATGCCAGGTAGTCCTGAGGCATGGTCCTAGGGCTTAGGTCCTCTGAGAGAGAGAAAGAAAGAGAGAATTAGAGAGAGCATACTTAAATTCACACAGGACACCGGATAAGACAGGAGAAATACTCCAGATATAAGACTGACCCTAGCCCCCGACACAAACTACTGCAGCATAAATACTGCAGGCTGAGACAGGAGGGGTCCCATCCGTGGCCCCATCCGATGATACCCCCGGACAGGGCCAAACAGGCAGGATATAACCCCACCCACTTTGCCAAAGCACAGCCCCCACACCACTAGAGGGATATTTTCAACCACAAACTTACCATCCTGAGACTATGTGGATATTATGTGGATATATTGAAGCAACGTCTCAAGACGTCAAAATTCACCCAACTTATTGTGGGAAGCTTGTGGAAGGCTACCCGAAACATTTGACACAAGTTAAGCAATTTAAAGGCAATGCCACCAAGTACTAATTAAGTGTATGTAAACTTCTCACCCACTGGATTTGTGATGAAAGAAATAAAAGCTGAAATAAATCATTCTCTCTACTATTATTCTGACATTACACATTCTTAAAATAAAGTGGTGATCCTAACTGACCAAAGACAGGGATTTTTTACTGGGGTTAAATGTCAGGAATTGTGAAAAACTGAGTTTAAATGTATTTGGCTAAGGTGTATGTAAACTTCTGACTTCAACTGTAAGTCAGAAAAGTCTTAACTTGCAACTATTGCCAGAGACTGAGGGTCGGGTATGAATGGAAACTGCGAGCCTACCCGGTGGCCATGGTAGACTGGGCCTACCAGGAAGGCGGGGAACTCTAGACCTACCATTGGGCAGGATACACTGGACCAACTTGAGGGACAGGACACTTTACACATTTCAGGTACACAGGAAACAAACTCTGACCCTACCGGGAAGGAAGGGAACTCTGACCCTACCAGGAAGGAAGGGAACTCTGACCCTACCGTGGGGGAAGGAAACTCTTGACTCTGCCCATATTCGGGAGGAAGGGGACACTTACCCTATGGTGGGGGCAGGGAAATTGACATCTTGGTCACAGGGAGCATCAGGGGTGCCTTCTGGTGGGTCACCCGGGGTGATGTCTGGCAGGTCCCCTGAGTAGAGGTCTGAAAGGTCTGAAGGTAGAAGGACCTTCTGGGCTGGAACTAGTACGGTGCTGGCAGGCGTGGCTGGAGAGGCCCCAAAGTTCTGGCTGCACTTGGCATCTGTAGTAGCTGCAGACTGTGGCTCCATCCTAGGAGCAGATGAAGGATCCACCACTGGATTGGACTCGGGACCTGGAGCGGGAGAGGCAGATGGAGACTTTATGGTTTAAGGTTCCAGGGCAGCAGACAGTCGAACCTCGAGCAGCCGTGCTTAGTCCCTTCCTGTACTCCATGTTCACCCACGACTGCGTGTCCGCTCCAACTCCAACACCGTCATTAAGTTCAGACAACACGACGGCTGTGTAAAGGTTTTCCTGAGATAGATCTGATTAGCAGTGTTTTTTGGGGGGTATCTGCACTTTACTATTTATATTTTTGACAGCTTTAACCCTTACTCCACTACATTCCTAAAGAAAATGATGTACTTATTACTACTTACATTTTCTCTCACACCCAAAAGTACTCGTTACATTTTGAAGATTATCAAGAGAACATTCCTGGACATCCCTACTGCCTCTGATCTGGCAGACTCACTAAACACAAATCCTTTATTTGTGAATTTTGTCTGAGTGGTGAACTGTGCCCTGGCTAACCTCTAAATTAAAAAAACAAGAACATCGTGTTGTCTGTTTTGCTTATTATAAGACATTTTAAATTATTTATACTTTTACTTTTGATACATTTTAAACCAAATACTTGTAGACTTTTTCTCAAGTAGGATTTTACTTGGTGACTTACCTTTTCATACACTGCTGATTAGTGGCCTATGCTACTTCTGCCAGTGTGTCAGGGTTCAATGGAATGGTTGTGTTCCAGTAATTTAGAAAAAATAACCCCTTATTCAGTTCTTTCCTTAAATGTTTTCTCCTCTGCTCAATAATCCCTGTCAGCTCTATATTTGTTGTGTTTTGTTATCATTCAAATGGCACAGTATGATTCTCTATCAAGAATAGAGTGGCTTTTAGCTATCCCAGTGTTGCTTCACACCGTCTTGAACTGACTAATAAAAACGTGTTAAGATATGGAAAAACAACCCGCTTCAATCAAAAATATCTAACCAATTACAGAGTGCTGGTGTAACGCATTTCGCGGTTGATCCTCCCACGTCAGCTTTCAGACACACACTTTATTTACATTTTTTAATAAACAACAAATGAATACAAAAAGTACCCGGTGGAACACAAATGTGTATATATAAAGAATATACCAAGGACTTTCAGACACACACCCCTATGCAGTTACCCATACTTGATACAATGCATTATTCTTCTGAGATAGACCTACTAGATAATTAACTCTTCAATATTTTCCAATAAAATAAAAAAATGGATTACCGATGTGAGTGATTATAATATTTTTTTAAACTTTACATTATATAATTTTTTTCAGTATCCAGACGGTAAACTAAACTGTACCCCGGAAGTATAAGGTTGTAGTGTTTCTCGGTCACGCACAGCGACTGAGGAATTTATCCATGTGGAAAAGATCAAGTGCTGATTGTAGCGAACTGTTACAGAAAAGTAGGCGAAGTGAGTATGATTTACTGTAATGGTCAGTCTATCTTTGAGCTGTTTATGAATTCTAAGTATTTTACTAAGCAAGGTTCAGCTTGGATATGAGAGTCATTATATTAGCACGCTATGTTATTAAACATCTTTGCTAGTTCGCGAACGTTATGTTGCCAGTTCAAGTATGGGTAGCAGCCAGGGTTGCCATGTCTAGCCCAAAAACTATGGTTGACTGAAAAGACACAACCTATCCCCTCCGTTCTCAAATTAAGTGGACACTTCTGATGACGTCTGACGAGTGTACACTTGCAGGGCGAGGAAGTAATGATTTTTAAACAGACCACACTTGGCCGGAAATTCGTCACGCGTTCATCCCGCGATGATTGTGTTTTAGCCACAGGTAGCTTGTGGGTGCTTTAAATGCGCTACAATCAAATAAGAGTGCATGTCTACTTATTTAAAATATCTAATTATTAATATACGCCTACTGTATGATAGCGAGCCAATGAATTAGCTAACTAGCGTTAGCCTGCCTAGCTGGAACTTCTGAAGGAACATTTTTTTTAATTTCAAACATTTTCAAAAGATAACCAAACAAAAACATATTTACTTTTTACGAGACGTTTGTGCTGTCATGTGCATTAGTAGCACAATTTCTAACTTATTTACATGTGTTTTTACTTACACTTGTATGTTGACTTATTTGATCTATTCTACTCTCTATTGATGTTGTTTTTAAGTTTTCGCATCCTTTTCTTAGCGGATGTACAATCATCGCGAATTGAAATATGGGGAGTTTCAGACCCCTGAGTGAACATAATTGTACACTCGCAAAGCCGACTAAAAACGAGGGCTGGACCTTGCCAAGATGGCGAGGGTGTGTCTTAAGTGTTTGGACCGCAGTCTAGGGGTGTGCCGAAATCTTATCCTTAAATTGACAGGTGATACTCGTGATTGGAAAAAACGGAAGTGTTTAAATATGCCTAAGTACATGTTGACAAAATACCTCCCAGCGCATTCTCTCTGTAAAAAATTGGTTCCTTCATGAACATCCCACCCTGGTTACTGCATGAACGCTGCAATTTGGTGTGTTCCTGAATGTGGTCATTCCTGCATCTTTAGTATAAACAATACAATTGAACATGGAGAAAATATCTGTTCTATTTTATTTTTCTAAAACGATTTCTGAGGGAGTGCGCACATGCGTCTTCTGTGTTGATGCGGTTAAAGAAACCGGTCCTCCTATATACTTAATTTAGAGTTATTTATGCAACTTTCGTTGTGATACAAACGTTGGGTATTATGTTTTGATTTTTAATACATTCTAAGCCTGGATAATGCAACTAATGATGATTTGAAAAAAGTACCATTGAAAGGCATGACCTCTGCTTTGTTTTTTTTTGTGCAGGCTACACACTTCATCAGTCTCTCGTTCACAATTTGACAAGCACTTGATAATGCATCAAATTTCCCGGTGGCATCCCCCTTTTGTGGCCGTAATGCCCCCCGAAGAAAATCCATGCCTTTTGCGGCCAGTGGCCATTGTGCCCTTGGGTTGAATATAATAATAATAATAATAATGTACTGAAAAAAAATATGAATGCAAAAATGGAAGATTTTAGAGTTATAGGTCATAGATGGAAATCAGTCAATTTAAATAAATCCATTAGGCCCCGATCTATGGATTTCACATGACTGGTCAGGGGTGCAGCCATGGGTTGGCCTGGGAGGGCATTTGTCTGTATTAAAAAAACCTTTTGTGGGTAAAAACGAATTCATATTTGCTGTGCCTGGCTCTCCAGTGGGTGGGCCTGGCTCTCCAGTGGGTGGACCTGGCTCCTAAGTGGGTGGGCCTGGCTCCCAAGTGGGTGGGCCTATGCCCCCCAGGCCTACCCATGGCTGTGCCCCTGCCCAGTTATGTGAAATCCATAGAAAGAAAAAAGTTATTTGAAATATATGAACTGTAACTCAGTAAAATCTTTGAATTGTTGCATGTTTTATATATTTTTATTCAGTATAGATGTCACCTTGATACATACAGTCTACTACTCAATGGCGAGGGCATGATGGGTAACAACACCGGGACACAGTGCCCTTTGCTCCCACTTGACAAAGACTGTCCGACAACGGCGCGGGAAATAGCTACCGAGTAGCCAATATCAGGGTGACAGTCACAGTAAGCACATGCATACATCACATGAAGCAACAGTATACCCATCATCAATACTTTGAATCAAAAACCAACAATCATCAGTTTTATAACTGAAAATGTACAGTTATTTGTAAACTGACAGTGAAAAATGACTCTGACTCCGAGTCCAAACTCTTGTGATATTGTAGCTCAATGTACGGCAGTGCCTGGTATGAAAGGGAAGAAAAACGCTGAACCTTTCCACACGCCCACTACTTTCCCTTCAACACGCCCACTCCTTTCCACACGCCCAAACTCCGGTCGCCATATTGGATTGCAGCTACCCCTTTCTCTGCTATTTTTGTAACTTGTGATGCTAACTAGGCTGCTTGCCTGAGACTAGCTCTCGGGAACCCAATGGTATGGAATTGTAGTCATGATAATGGCAAGCCTGAGACTCCTAGCTAATGTAAACCAACAACGCAGCTGTCTAGCCTTGTAAGGAAAATATTTTAGGAATTGGATTCAGTGTTTATTACCAGATATGTCCAGATGTTAGCTAGCTACATATTCAGTTCATTCACATCCTTACTGTATCTGATCTTCTCTCCCTTTTCAGATCTAGTAGTTACACCATTATACTCAGCATGGCAAGTGAGCAGGAGGTAGTAGCAGTCGGCAAGATTCTGGTCAACCCAAAGCAGGACCTAACAACACGGTTCAGAGCTCTCTTCACCTTGCGTAACCTGGGCGGACCAGAGGCCATCGAATGGATCAGTCAGGCTTTTGTTGATGACTCTGCTCTGTTGAAACATGAGCTGGCATACTGCCTGGGGCAAATGCAGGATGAGAGGGCCATACCCACGCTAGAGACTGTTCTAAAAGACACAACACAGGAGCCTATGGTCAGGCATGAAGCAGGTCAGTATGCCAGCTCATTAGAGTCCACTCTCATTCATGCATACCTTATTGATAAACATGTTCACAGATAACAATGATAATAGTGCTTTTCTAAATAGTTAACTATTTCTTTCTTTTTTTTTTTAGGGGAAGCATTAGGAGCTATTGGGAACCTTAAAGTCCTTGACTTGCTGAAAGAGTACTCAGAGGACCCAGTCATTGAGGTATGGTAAAACGAGGCATATTGGAGGGAAGTAGAGTAGAGAATATGTGGAAATGAAACATTATACAGCATTTGCAGTTAGTCATATTCACTATGACCAGTACAGTTCCTGTATCGTGGTTACGACATGACTGTCCTTCTCCACCAGGTGGCAGAGACGTGCCAGTTGGCTGTTAGGCGGCTGGAGTGGCTGATATCTGGTGGGGACCATAAAGGAGAAGAGGTCACCGATGGAAACCCCTACTGTTCTGTGGACCCTGCTCCCCCAGCTCAGAGGAAGACTGTCCCTGAGCTGAGGACACAGCTCCTGGATGAGAGCCTGCCGCTGTTTGAGCGCTACAGGGCCATGTTCGCCCTCCGCAACCTGGGCACCGAGGAGGCTGTCCTGGCTCTAGGAGATGGTGAGAGATTGGCAGTCATTCTTAAACTATGCGGTCTATGGCAGTTGGCAATAAAGGGTCAAATTAATAACATGCAGAGGGGCTTATTTTCTGCGAAACGTTCAACCAGCACATAATTGTTATTCGCATAAGCAAATGTTCTTTTCCTGAATCATTGTCATTGCATAACCCTCCACTATCAGCGTCCTCTGAACACCAACACTCACTCAACCCTTTGTTGTCCTGCCACCCAGGTCTTCAGTGTAGCAGTGCCTTGTTCCGCCATGAGATTGGCTACGTCCTGGGTCAGATCCAGCACCCCGCCAGCATCCCCCAGCTGCAGGCAGCCTTGGAGCTGAACGGGGAGAACGCCATGGTGAGACACGAGTGTGCCGAGGCCCTCGGATCCATCGGCAAGGAGGAGTGTATGAAGATCCTGGAGCGCTATAGGAAAGACACAGAGCGCGTGGTGAAGGAGAGCTGTGAGGTAGCCCTGGACATGCTGGAGTATGAGAACGGCACACAGTTCCAGTACGCTGACGGACTACTACGACTGCAGGGGGAACAGTAAGCATGGACACCAGGAGAACTGCTATACAGCACTAGAAGAGCTTTCTACAGAGGTCATAACTCATGATCACTGATACCCATTTTCACTTATTAAAACTATCTGACTCTCGCCTGTCATTTTTAGCCTTTGAGACAAGGCAGTGTAATAATTGTATTACAGTACATCTGAATCCATGTTGTGGTTATTTTATTTATTGTTTTCATGGAATCTATATGATTCAATGGTTCAATACCCCCCCCGATCTCAGTGACCCATTCACTTGTATTTTGTATTCCGAGTGATCTGATCATAAGCATCTGAAATCGGGAAACCTGATTGTGGAAGATTGTTAATCCACTTTTCAGCTGTGTCATATTCGCATAGATTTTATCTTGGCGGAAATAAAATAATAATAAAACAAGGCTTAGATAACCAAATTATTCTGTATTGTCTCAATGTTGTCACTTAGCGCTATCATGGTAGTACGTAGGCTTTCCTTAAGCTTGCCTGTGTTCTATTCCAGTCAGATGTGGGATCATGATGGCTCAGGGAGGTGTTGGATCAAGATGGCTAATCCACGCAGACAACGCCATCAGAGAAATGAATAACAGGGTTATATATAATTATAAATACTTTACCAGTTCTTTTCAGCTTTCTCATTCCCACTGAAACACATTGCTATCCTCTGTCTTAACAAATACATTTCCACATATGCCATTTAGCAGATGCTTTTATCCAAGGCAACTTAGTCATGCCCTGCATACATATTTATGTATGGGAGGCCCCAGTGGGAATTGAACCCATGACCCTAGGTGTTGGAAGCACCGTACACTACCGCATGGGTACGCAACACTTTTCCTGGAGTTCCGCAGATACTGCAGGATTTTGATAGGCACCATACCTGACCAAAAGCTAATTGAGCTGTTAAGTGATTATTCAACACACCCGATCTTCTAGTTTTGTTAAATTAAAAACATGAAGTGCCTGCGGAAGTCTAGGGCAGTGTTGCCTAGCCTGCTCTACCCGGTAATGTATGGCTCTTGCAACGCCAAGGGTCTTGGGATACATTCTTGCTAGAGTCTACCAACTGAGCTAAACAGGACCACTTAACAGTACAAACAAACCCCTTTTGTAACCCTGATCAGGGGAACACTTAAGTGTGGTGTGATGTATTTACATCTTCAGTTGTGAGCTCTGCAGAGAGGGGGGACAGAAAGGCAGCTGTCAGCTCTGTGGAGGGATAGAGAATTAGCAGCATGCTGAGAGGGGGGGCAACCGCTATAGTAAAATGGGGTTGAAGGACCCACACTAAACTTAGCTTAACACAGAGCCGTGGAAACAGTACCTAGCCTTCCCTCAACCTGCCAACAACTCCGTCACCATGATGCACCCCATCATGATCGGCATCGTTGTAGTCAACACCTCCATCACCATCATCTACTGGATCTTCATCCTCACAGAGGCCTTCCATAGGAAGATAGAGGAAGAGGACAAACCTCAGGATAACCCTGCCTAAATGACTAACCTTACAGAGTTGTCCTGCTCAGAGTAGATTGCTTTTAGTGCTTCTGTGTGTCCTGTTTTGTCTGGTGGAACTGCTCAGTCCTCCACAGCTTCAGCACAGTGCTCCTACCATTGGAGCACAGTTTTACACACAGGTAGTGCATCTCTTGAAACTGATCAATAAATACATTTCTGTATATAATTAGCTGTATTTCTAACATGTTATTTTACGAAGGGTTTTCTGACTCACATTCATACAGGAAATGCTATGACCTTGTCTTGACTCTCTGGCATTACAGTATTGAAGCTTATCTCCAGATTGGGAAGAGATTAAATCATACACACATTGCTGAGTGAAAAAAAAAATCATATCTTGTGTGCAGATTCCAGGTTTTAGCAGATTGAACACTTCCTGAACCCTCCCTTTGTTCGGCTTGATGTGTCATCTTATGGACACCAGACGATTCCTTACTACTGCTCACATAAGGAGAGGAAAATACATCAAATGCAGCCTTATATCAGGGAAATGAATGGACTGAAGGGCAAACTCAACCAAAGGATTCTTTTTTTGCAGCTCAACCCAGCAAGGTATTTTGCTATCTCTTTTCCTCATTCTAGTGTCAACATTTGTGATTTGTTTACTGGTTGCTAACTTTGTGTGCTCAACATAGCCTGTTGATTATATGTGTGATGCAGGAAAGTACATTTGTGTTCATTACACATCATTCAATATGTTTTAAATGATTTCTGATTGTATCCTTTATACGCTGGCAATTATATGATCTGGTCATCAGTAATTGAACGCTTGGCCTATATATATGGAGAATGTCCTACCAAATTGATATCTATATTTTTTGACACATCTAAAATACTTTTCCACCTAATCGTGATTTGGCAGAAACCAGGATTATAATCTATCATACTTATATGGACAAAGAGTTGTCACCATAAATGATCTGTCAGAGATAAAGGATGTCATCGACTACTCATGCACAGGAGGCTGCTGAGGGGAGGACAACTCATAATAATGGCTGGTTCAGAGTGAATGGAATGGCATCAAACATATGGAAACCATGTGTTAGATGAATTCGATACCATTCCACCTCCTGTGCCAACAACCTCCTGTGTACTCATGGTCATACTCATTCATTCGTGCTGTCCTGCGTCATCCACAACCATCATCCTAGTCTGACAGGGAACACCCTTGAGGATTAATTAGATCTAGGTGTTGGTTATGATGGACACAGAGATTTGTATAGAGTTAGACACAGAGGAGGGACTCTTGACCCTTCAGTCCAGTTTCACTCAAAGCTCAGGAGCAGTAGAGCTACTTACCTGCTGCTGACCAGAGGGGCTTCAGTCCTCCCTGTCAGGCCAGCCTCACACAGCAGAGACAGACAGCATGGTTCACCCCATCATGGTTGGCATTGTCACTGCCAACACCTCCCTAGCTATCGTCCTCTGGAACTTCCTGTTGTCTCAAGTTTTCTGCAGGAAGATCAAGGATGCACCCAACCCTGAGGAGGTCGTCCCAGTCTGAGTGAGCAAACTCTTCACTGACTAGACTAGAGAAATAAGGCTTTAGGTTAATTTCTAGGCTTTGCTAGTGCTTTTGTTGTGAGTGTTCTGCTTTTACACTGGGAGAGTGGCTCATGTAGTACTCTAGGCAGTGCTGATACAGCTGCACCGTCTCATCTGTCTGAGAGAACTTTTCTGCACTTTGGTTGCATGAGCAAACTTCAAAGGAGTTTTTACATGTACTTAGACACCTGCACATTTCATCTTACAGTAACTGTCTCATTCCTGTGTCTGTTTCTTCATTCTTTGATTCCATCTCTCCCACCTCATTGAGACACATCTGGAGGGGAGTTGATTTCTGGAAAGACAGGACAGCGCCACACACTGATATTTCAGGACAAAGGAGGAATGCACAACTGAATGGTGGGATGGGCTGGAGCGTGAATGAAAGAGTTGAGCTGATTAATAGCACTTTAAGCCTCTTTGTCCGTAACTGAAGTCAGAACAAATCCTTTCCTTCAAACGGACAATCCAGGCTGATTGAAGTTCAACGTCACAAATAGCAACATATTCTCTGAAAATCAGAAAGTTGTCAGATCATCCCCACATCCGTTCCTTACCCCTTAAATCACAACAGACTTCAGGGAAGTTTTGTTAGGGGAATGAAGTTGTCCTTCACAACAGATGTACTGTATTTTGGGAGTTTTTGCCTTCAAAAGGATACGGCTAACTCCCTTATTCTATCTTGTCTTATCAGCCATAAGGCTGGTTTAATATGAAGAATATACCGGGCACACAGACGGTTTGGTTCACTGTTCTTTTCTTTGTAAAAGAGTCTTTCCTCCAGAATCATTCCATGATGGTGTTTTTAACCAACAAGGTCAATTCATTCTCATATACCTTTAATCAACTTCCCCTTTCTACTAATTCAATTTGTGGATGGATTCCCCACAGACCGGAACACTATGGCTAACTGTACCATGGTGCCTCCAGGGGTCCAGACCCAGCCTACTGCTGAGTGGGGAGAGGTGTGGAACCGCCCCAGGACATATAACCCAAGGCAGCTTCTACAGGCCATGGAGAAGGAGGATGATCTCTACTTTGTTGACTATGTACCCTCCTCCCGTGATGCCTTCCACATGCCTCCTCATGTCCTCTATGTCACAATGGGAGTGATAGTGGTAGTAGTGGCCTGCTACGGCATCCTAGGACACCTGATCAATGATCTGTACCATGACCTGGCAGGTAAAGTGGGGTGATCACATGTCAAAAGACGCATCCCTGGTCAACGAGAATGTCACCATAGATCTTAGGGCGGCAGGTAGCCTAGAGGTTAGAGCGTTGGGCCAGTAACTCAAAGGTCGCTGTTTTAATTGCCTGAGCCGATAAGGTGAAAAATCTGTCGATGTGCTCTTGAGCAAGGGACTTAACAATAATTTGCTCCAGGGGTGATGTACTACTATGACTGACCCTGTGAAACAGCACATTTCACTGCACCTATCCGGTGTACGTGACAATAAAACATGTTTATTTCTATTGTGGTGAATTCCATAAATCTGTATTTTCTTGCTAATCATGTTCAAATGATTTTGATGGATGTCAGAACTCTGTGGTATTCTGCATGCTGTTAATCATGAGAGTACGTGAGGGCTGCCATCTATGAGTATGAGCCTTAGGTTGTAGAGCTTGATAGTCATTGTTAGAACCAAATGTTGTGAGAATCCCCTTTGTTACATGACGCTGCCACGTGCCCCCCAATCACAAACATCTGTTCACTGACCCAGATACTAGACAGACAGACATCTTTGGTAGAACTAATCAGATTAGTATCCTTTCACCGTGGCACACATTGATACTGATCAGCTTTGACCTTCACACCTCGTAGCACCAATTAGAAGCCATGGAAAAGGCATGTCAGCTGGATCTGTGGATTAAGAGGGCTAGTTAAGGCTCCTTCACAGTCAAAACAAACACATACAGTACATTCGGAAAAGTATTCAGACCCATTTACTTTTCCACATTTTGTTACGTTACTGCCTTATTCTAAAATGGATTAAAGTGTTTTTCCCCCTCATCAATCTACACACAACCCCCCCCCCTTCCCCAATATGACATTTACAGAAATATTCATACCTTTTACTCAGTACTTTGTTGAAGCGCCTTTGGCAGCGATTACAGCCTTGAGTCTTCTTTCGTATGACGCTACAAGCTTGGCACATCTGTTTCCCATTCTTCTCTGCAGATCCTCTCAAGCTCTGTTAGGGTTGATGGGGAGCGTCGCTACACAGCTATTTTCAGGTCTCTCCAGAAATGTTTGATCGGGTTCAAGTCCGGGCTCTGGCTGGGCCACTCAAGGACATTCAGAGATTTGTCCAAAAGCCACTCCTGCGTTTTCTTGGCTGTGTGCTTAGGGTCGTTGTCCTGTTGGAAGGTGAACCTTCACCCCAGTCTGAGGTCCTGAGCGCTCTGTACTTTGCTTCGTTCATAGTCTACCAGTCCCTGCCGCTGAAAAACATCCCCAAAGGTTGATGCTGCCTCCACCAAGCTACACTGTAGGGATGATGCCAGGTTTCCTTCAGATGGGATGCTTGGCATTCAGGCCAAATAGTTCAATCTTGTTTCTCTGAGAGTCCTTTAGGTGCCATTTGGCAAACTCCAAGCGGAGGAGGACCTACAATGCTGCAGAAATTTTTGGTACTCTTCCCCAGATCTGTGCCTCAACACAATCCTGTCTCAGAGCTCTACGGACAAATCCTTTGACCTCATGGCTTGGTTTTTGCTCTGAAATGCACTGTCAACTGTGTGACCTTATATAGACAGGTGTGTGCCTTTCCAAATCATGTCCAATCAATTGAATTTACCACAGGTGGACTTCAATCAAGGATGATCAATGGAAACAGAATGCACCTGAGCTAGCTTCAAGTCTCATAGCAAAGGGTCTGAATACTTATGTAAATAAGGTATTTCAGTTTTTGCTTTGTCATTATGGGGTATTGTGTGGAGATTGATGAGGGGAAAATAATAATTGAATCCATTTTAGAACGAGACTGTAATGTTACAAAATGTGGAAAAAATCAAGGGTCTGAATACTTTTCATAGTGGTGTCGAAATGAGCTTGACCTTATATTGCTATACACTATGAGGAATGTGTACATGCCAAACACTAAACCTGTCATTTTGTGCACATAGACTGGGTCCTAGGCCCACACCCAGATGAAGAGGAAGGTGCCTGTGAGCCTACAGGAGTGGAGAAGGAGGAGAGGTGGAAGACTGCCGTCGAGGCAAAGAGGTGGATGACCATCAAAATAGAAGAGGAGATGAAGGGGGTCCTTCCATTAGTCAAGTCTCCCAGCATGTAAAAAACAAAGAATCAACTTCTCTCCAGAAAACAGATTCCCATCTCTATTAGGCTAAATGTTATTCTGACCCCAATTGACTAAGTTCCCTTGATAGCAATACACAGTCCACTCTATCCTGCTCTCCGCTCTGTCCTCATTTCCTCCCAGGTTGGCTCCCAAGCAGCCAAATCCCATTTCTGTTACTTCTAAACTAATCCCGTTTTGATACAAATGAAAGGAATCTGCAACCCCAATCTATTTACAGCATCAGAGGCATAGGATAAACTAAGTTACTGTATATACAAACAATGTAACTGTTTTACCATTTTCGGGTACTGTATGGGATAACAAATGTAGACAGTTTGAACAATCCAATGGTGCAGAAACATTCATTTGTGGCAGTGCTCCCTGAAAGGTTCCATTTCCTTTTGACCCCCGTAGAAATAACAGTTAGATCTTTACTATGAGATGTCAGCTCACATTAATACCATGGGACTGAGCAGCACCTGGACAAACACACACAGCACTCATCACTTTTGCTATAGTGTTGAGCTTTATGTGTTGCTGTAACGCTGTAGACGTCAATACATCTGTTTGCTTGTGGATAAGGTGGCCAAAGAGGATGACCCTTGTTCCAATAAAGGAAAGACTGGACCTGTCTGTCTGTCTGTCTTTCTGAATGTGTATATCTGTTTCTTTATCTCCTTATCCCGATCCTTTATTATCATGTGGGGTTAAGGTAAGCCAGTCTTACTAAGAGACAAGGCACGGGGGACTAAGGCCTCAGCGGTGGCTACTCAGGGATTTAGCAATGACACACAAGGGCACACAAGACCTGAGCATATGGTAAGGTCACTCACTAGAAGGTCTCTAATCTCCACAGGCATCTGATACAAAGCGATATGGTTTGGCTTTAGGAAAGTTAAGATCGTAATTCTTCCATTGCCCAATGAAAGACATGACTAAAGCTCCCAGATTTAACAGTGGGTTGACAGAGGGGACTTGGTAAAGAGATTGTCAAACATGCTTAACCCTTAACACTCAACATGAATATTTACTGACAAAACATACACAAATGGAACAAATAAAGGTACCATAAAGCAAGATGCTACCCCCTCTCTCTCATTTGGAGATATGGATAAATAAATAAATATTCAAGCATAATGTACTTCTGTTTTCCAATCCAATCTTAAATCCAATCCAGGCACAGAGGACTGATCTTGACCTGGCCCTTATGACACTAAGCACATTAGCTTGCATGAGTCTCTTTTTCTCTTTGCAGTCAATGCAATCTAGGACTAGAGCACTCCTGCAGCCATGGCAACCTCACACTGCTGTGGGGTGGGACACAGCACAAGGGCTGCAGTGGCTTGTCATTGTAACGGCTGTTGGTGGAAGAAGGTGAGGACCAAAGCACAGCGTGTTACGGGTTCATGTTTGTTTATTGACACTGAACACTAAATACAAAAATAACAAAAAGGGAATAACTGAAACAGTACTGAAAGGTGAAAAACACTAAACAGAAATCAACTTCCCAGAAAAACCCTGTGGGGAAAAGCTACCTAAGTATGGTTCTCAATCAGAGACAACGATTGACAGCTGTCCCTGATTGAGAACCATACCCGGCCAAAACAAAGAAATACAAACACATAGAAAAAGAACATAGAATGCCCACCCAAATCACACCCTGACCAACCCAAAAACAGAGACATTAAAAAGCTCTCTACGGTCAGGGCGTGACATTACACTACCCCCCCCCCCCCCCCCACCCCAAAGGTGCGGACTCCGGCCGCAAAACCTGAACCTATAGGGGAGGGTCTGGGTGGGCATTACTCCACGGTGGCGGCTCTGGTGAGGGACGTGGACCCCGCTCCACCTCTGGCTCGGCCCATTTAGGTAACGCCTCTAGAGCAGAGACCCTCACCGCCGACCGCTCCGGACGGCGACTCTGGCAGCTCCGGACAGGAGACAGGCACAGGACTCACCAGGCTGGGGAGACACACGAGACCTGGTTCTGGGAACAGGCTCAGGACTCACCAGGCTGGGGACACATACAGGCGGCCTCCTCCTTGGCTGAGGCACCGGACACACTGGGCCGTGGAGGTGCACTGGCAGTCTCGAACGCAGAGCTGGCCCCACCCGTTCTGGCTGGATGCCAGCTTCTACCCGGCAAATGCGGGACGCTGGCACCGAGCACAACGGCCTGTGAATACTCGGCCGAGACACAGTGCGCATCACCCCATAGCACAGGGCCTGACCAATCCCATGCTCGCCATGGTAAGCACAGGGAGTGGGCTCAGGTCTCCAACCTGACTCTGCCACACACACCGTGTGCCTCCCCCCACAAAATGTGGGGGCTGGCTCTCAGGCTTTCTTGCCAACCGTGTTCCCTCATACCGCTGGTTCCCTTCTCCTGGCTGCCTCCACCTGTTCCCATGGGAGGCGATCCCTTCCAGCCAGGATCTCCTCCCATGTGTAGGATCCCTTGCCGTCCAGAATGTCCTCCCATGTCCAGTCCTCTCTACCACGCTGCTTGGTCCTTTGGTGGTGGGTAGTTCTGTAACGGCTGTTGGTGGAAGAAGGCAAGTACCAAAGTGCAGCGTGATACGTCTTCAGGTTTGTTTATTGACACTGAACACTAAATACAAAATAACAAAGGGAAAACCCAAACAGTACTGAAAGGTGAAAAACACTAAACAGAAATCAACTACCCACAAAAACCCTGTGGGGAAAAGCTACCTAAGTATGGTTCTCAATCAGAGACAACGATCGACAGCTGTCCCGGCCAAAACAAAGAAATACAAACACATAGAAAAAGAACATAGAATGCCCACCCAAATCACACCCTGACCAACCCAAAAATAGAGACATAAAAAGCTCTCTTATGGTCAGGGCGTGACAGTCATGTAATACATCTAAAACAACAGATTCTCAGTGGTGGAGAGAAGATTGATTAACGCGATTGATTGATGCATAGTTGTTCCAGAAATTCCTCAAGATTGGAGATTACTGTTGGTAATTACCACAGCCTGCCAAATTAGGAAGCGGAGAAAGAAAACACTGGTACTGGTAGGTACACAAGTTGTTCTTATTTTAAAAACTCTTTGATACATGCTTATGCTGCACTGAACAAAAATATAAGTTTTGTCATACAACACAATGCCACAGATGTCACAAGTTTTGAAGGAACATGCAATTGGCATGCTGACTGCAGGAATGTCCATCATAAGCTGTTGCCAGATAATTGAATGTTAATTTTGCTACTATCAGTCGCCTCCAACATTGTTTTAGAGAATTTAGCAGTACTTCTAACCGGCCTCACAACTGCAGACCACCTGTAACCACACCAGCCCAGGACCTCCACATCTGGCTTATTCACTTTTTAAATTATTTTTTTAACCTTTTTTTACTAGGCAAGTCAGTTAAGAACAAATTCTTATTTTCAATGACGGCCTAGGAACAGTGGGCTAACTGCCTGTTCAGGGGCAGAACGACAGATTTTGTACCTTGTCAGCTCGGGGATTTGAACTTGCAACCTTTCAGTTACTAGTCTAATGCTCTAACCACTAGGCTACCCTGCCACCCCAATTGATTGATTTCCTACATTTGCATTAACATCTGCTAACCATGTGTATGTGACAAATAAAATTTGATTTGATTTTTATCTTGTATCTTGCTGGGTGTATTGATACACCATCCAAAGTGTCATTAATAACTTCACCATGCTCAAAGGGATATTCAATGTCTGGTTTACCCATTTACCAATAGGTGCCCTTCTTTGCAAGGCATTCTAAAAATCTCCCTGATCTTTGTGGCTGAATGCACTGTTTGACTGAGGGAATACATTTTATGTGTGGGGTACAGAGATTAGGTAGTAATTCAAAAAATAATGTTCATCACTATTATTGCACACAGAGTGAGTCCATGCAACTTATTATATGACTTGTTAAGCACAGTTTTACTCCTGAACCTATTTAGGCTTGCCATAACAAAGTGGTTGAATACTTATTGACTCAAGACGTTTTAGCTTTTCATTTTTATTTAATTTGTCAAAATGTCCAAAAACATCGCATGGCTTTCGACCTTCGTCTCTCCTGAGCCCGTATGGGAGTTGTAGCGATGAGACAAGATAGTAACTACTAACAATTGGATAGCACGAAATTGGGGAGAAAAAGGGGGTAAAAATTAAACAACAAAAAAATGAAAAATGTCCAAAAACATAATTCTACTTTGACATTGAGATATTGTGTCTAGGCCATTGACAAAAAAATGATCTAATGTAATCCATTTTAAATTCAGGCTGTAACAAAAAAAAGTTGCGGAAAAGTCAAGGGGTGTGAATACTTTCTGAAGACACTGTACTTTTAATATTGTGAGTTCCTCTTGTCCTCAACTGACTTACCAGGATATCACCAACTCGTGATTTTTCCTATTAAAATGCTAAACTGCTGCAGTCCGAGTCCTAGACCGTAGGCTATTCAACTACACACGCTCATTATTACAGCCCCTGTTCTTGTCTTGCAGAGAGGAAGACGGGGGTTGGTATGCGAATAAAGCTGTAGGAATGGAAGACGGACAGGCTGGAGAGTTTATACAGACCAACCTATAGAGAGAGACCACCAACCACAACATCCGAGGAGGGGACACACTCAGACATCCCTCTGACATCTCCCAACTGTAATGAATTACATGTTGATAATGGTAACAATAGTGATTTTGTTTCATTTAGTAACCAATGTTTTCAGTGTTACTGTAAAAGAAACGAGCGCTTTACTTACTCTGCCACTAGATGGACTTGGATTCTCTTTTTCTATTCAGAGCTCACTACAAACATGGTGTTTGGAATCGACAATACAGAAAGTGTAAACCGTGGAGCTATACCCGAATGGAGGAAAATAAATACATGTATTACAACTAACGTTATTGATTGGTCATTGGCAAGTATACTTTCTCTGTCAGTTGTTACAAGTACATCTCAAAATGCCTTGAAGAACAGGTAGTGTACATTCAACCGTCAGATTTTGAATGGTAGCGAAGAGCGGTCCACTATCCCTAACCCTAACCCTAACCCTAACCCTAACCCTAACCCTAACCCTAACCCTAACCTAACCCTAACCTTAACCCTAACCCTAACCCTAACCCTAACCCTAGATTGGTTGTACATTACACTTACAGCAGACACGCTAGCCATAACCCTAACCAGAACATTAACCCTAACCCTAACCAGAACATTAACCCTAACCCTAACCAGAACATTAACCCTAACCCTAACCAGAACATTAACCCTAACCCTAACCAGAACATTAACCCTAACCCTAACCAGAACATTAACCCTAACCCTAACCAGAACATTAACCCTAACCCTAACCAGAACATTAACCCTAACCAGAACATTAACCCTAACCCTAACCAGAACATTAACCCTAACCCTAACCAGAACATTAACCCTAACCCTAACCAGAACATTAACCCTAACCCTAACCAGAACATGAACCCTAACCAGAACATTAACCCTAACCCTAACCAGAACATTAACCCTAACCCTAACCAGAACATTAACCCTAACCCTAACCAGAACATTAACCCTAACCCTAACCAGAACATTAACCCTAACCCTAACCAGAACATTAACCCTAACCAGAACATTAACCCTAACCCTAACCAGAACATTAACCCTAACCCTAACCAGAACATTAACCCTAACCCTAACCAGAACATTAACCCTAACCAGAACATTAACCCTAACCAGAACATTAACCCTAACCCTAACCAGAACATTAACCCTAACCCTAACCAGAACATTAACCCTAACCAGAACATTAACCCTAACCCTAACCAGAACATTAACCCTAACCCTAACCCTAACCCTAACCCTAGATTGGTTGTACATTACACTTACAGCAGACACGCTAGCCATAACCCTAACCAGAACATTAACCCTAACCCTAACCAGAACATTAACCCTAACCCTAACCAGAACATTAACCCTAACCCTAACCAGAACATTAACCCTAACCCTAACCAGAACATTAACCCTAACCCTAACCAGAACATTAACCCTAACCCTAACCAGAACATTAACCCTAACCCTAACCAGAACATTAACCCTAACCCTAACCAGAACATTAACCCTAACCCTAACCAGAACATTAACCCTAACCCTAACCAGAACATTAACCCTAACCCTAACCAGAACATTAACCCTAACCAGAACATTAACCCTAACCCTAACCAGAACATTAACCCTAACCCTAACCCTAACCCTAACCCTAGATTGGTTGTACATTACACTTACAGCAGACACGCTAGCCATAACCCTAACCAGAACATTAACCCTAACCCTAACCAGAACATTAACCCTAACCCTAACCAGAACATTAACCCTAACCCTAACCAGAACATTAACCCTAACCCTAACCAGAACATTAACCCTAACCCTAACCAGAACATTAACCCTAACCCTAACCAGAACATTAACCCTAACCCTAACCAGAACATTAACCCTAACCCTAACCAGAACATTAACCCTAACCCTAACCAGAACATTAACCCTAACCCTAACCAGAACATTAACCCTAACCCTAACCAGAACATTAACCCTAACCCTAACCAGAACATTTAACCAGAACATTAACCCTAACCCTAACCAGAACATTAACCCTAACCCTAACCAGAACATTAACCCTAACCCTAACCAGAACATTAACCCTAACCAGAACATTAACCCTAACCCTAACCAGAACATTAACCCTAACCCTAACCAGAACATTAACCCTAACCCTAACCAGAACATTAACCCTAACCCTGATTTGGCATAACATTTACCCTGATTTGACATAACATTTACCCTAATCTTGACATAACCTTAACCCTAATCTTGACATAACCCTACCCCGGATTTGGTAATAATCCTAATGTTAATCTTCGCATAACCCTGACCTCAACGAGGGAAAGAATACCCATCTTTCCCTCACTGCTAAGACAGTACCCCAGTATGGGATGGCAATATTGGTGTCCATGAAGGCAAATCATTGGAGGAAATTAAATGAGGTCAACGCAGCCATCCCCTCAAATTGCTGAACAGGGGGTATAAAGAGTTTCTTGCCTGGTAGCTTAAATAGTATTCAGCATATTTAAGCTTTCTGTTCCAGAGTTCAGGGTGTCTATTTTTGTCCCAAAGAACCTCCAAAGTGCAGAGGTATTTATATTGGGTCAGTCTTTCCCCTGGATCCTGTGTATTGTAGGAAATGGCTTGTTTAATTTAGTTGGTACATGTGCTGGGCTTGCGTCCAAGTCTGAACCATGCCAGAATGGATTGATTAACTGGGCTTTGCATTATATTACAACTTTGAAATCTGCATGTATATGTATAAATGCAAAACTGCCCTACAGTAAGAGGTAGATTACTCATTTTGAATGACAGCACTGACAGCTTAAATGGTTCCAGCACAGTGATGTAATACATTATTTTTTTGTGATTTTTCTCATTTTATATTCATTATCAGGTTTCCAACCATCCAAATAACCGGGCTGGGAATGCACAGATCTTCGGCCAATAAAACGGATTCCTTTGATATCGACATAAATCTGCGACTTGGTCATTTTGTAAGATCAAAAAGACCTTTGAAAGTAGATGTTTGTCCTGGAAACCAATCCATAGGCTGTTTCTCTGTTTAAATTGAGCCTATTGACTTTGAGAGAGGCACACAATCAATTCCCAGTCTCTGATTACTCATTCTGGGGTTAACTGCATGTGAAAACCCTTTAGATATATGGTATGAGTATAGTTTGATGATGCCTTTCCCTTCAAATATAAGCAATTTTAGGCAACATTAAGGGTTAAATCCATTTTTATAATTGCATGATAATCATCGTAACAAGACCATCAGCACCCTACAGTGAAAATCCGCGCCATAAACTCATTTCATGATGGCTTGTATATTGTTGGTGATTGCAGATAGCTTGATTGCGGAGTCACAATGACTTTTTCATGTATATTTGTGCAAATTGTATTTATGTAACCTTCTGACCAAAAGCAACTGCAAAACTTGATTGCATGGAGAGATAACGACGTTACAGTGGTTACAATTTCTCACCATAGGTGTGAGTCAATCACACTGCTCCCCATGTGTCATGGCAGCAGTCTGTAAAGATCAACATAAAAGTTAGACGATAGATAGAAAATCATACTTCACTCACAAGGCCACTACAGTAGACACAACAGCTATAGGATGCTCATTTAAAGTAAAGAATTAAAAACATTTCTCAGAACACACTTTTTTTTAAGCACGTGATTGGCGGTAGGACTTGATACTCTCTTACAGTTTGTACTAGAAGTCATTTTAGTCTTATTTTAGTCTTGGAATTTTCCAGTTTCTTTCATTCTTGTTTTTAATTCCTGGTTGACTTCAGTATTAAATTGTTCCCACTGAGGAGGAAAAAGAGAAATCCTCGCTTTTCCTCCTTTTCCAGGCAGTTAGCAGCACTCCAGTGGCCAGAGAGAAGACAGGAGACAGCTTGAAATAGATGCGTTCACGAATAGACCCATTTAGAGCAACATCTGAGCCAGGAGTCCATGGCAAATTTTGACTTGTCACGCGTTGGGCTAGCCCTCAACCACAGAGCATGAGGATACAGCAAGGGAAGGCCTGGAGATCCAGAACTTGCGGCTGGGATGGGATGCATTATCAACATCAGTGAAGCAGAGGGGTTACTCGTCTGCTCTCATTTAGACCAGTACGTCCAACGGAAAGAAACAGGCCCTAAATCAAACGATTACAAAAATGGTCCAAGAGGATCAACTTTTAGTTGAACATTTCTTCTGCCTTCGACTTTAGTGCTGCTTTTTATGGCTCAAGCAAGGCTAACAGAATCCTTGCTAAATGTTTTCCAGCCTTGACTGGTTTGAGTTGTGAATCTTGGCTGGGCCTCCTCGGGACATTAAACACAGTGGCTGCATGACAGGTTTCTGCATTTGGCCATGGCAAAGTTTCCCTTTTATTCAGACTCAACAGTGCCAATGTATGTATGTCAGGCTCAACAGTGCCAATGTACGTATGTCAGGCTCAACAGTGCCAATGTATGTATGTCAGGCTCAACAGTGCCAATGTATGTATGTCAGGCTCAACAGTGCCAATGTACGTATGTCAGGCTCAACAGTGCCAATGTACGTATGTCAGGCTAAACAGTGCCAATGTATGTATGTCAGGCTCAACAGTGCCAATGTATGTATGTCAGGCTCAACAGTGCCAATGTACGTATGGGTGAATTTCAACATATTAAACATTCTGCTTTGACCTCTGAAGCAATGAGATAATGACAATCATGAAGCATTTTAAAGTCCTGAAAAGCTCAATCTATTGCTTTCCACTAGACATACATATTTTACAGTTTAGTAATTTAGCAGACACTCTTATCCAGAGCAATTTACAGGATAAATTAGGGTTAAGTGCCTTGCTCAAGGACAGATCAACAGTTTTTGCACCTAGTCAGCTCAGGGAATTGAACCAGCAACCTTTTGGTTACTGCCCCAAAGCTCTTAACCGCCACGCTACACTTACTATCAACCTTCTAATAACCTCTGGTACTTTTATAGCTATCATTACGATACTGTCAGGCACCAGAAAGGATTCTGGTCAAGGGGACAAACCTCAAAGGAGTCCCCACCACCCTTTTGCACGTTCTACCAGAGTCTTGCTAACAATCGAGGTTTGCTTTTTAATGCAGCAACATGCTATTCCTCCAGAAGCCTCCATATAATTGAGTGGCCTAATTGCTATCGTATAGCAGAGAGGAGAGTCCCAGGGGAACACTGGCCTTTGTTTGGACATCTGGAAGCAGTTGGCGCAGTGTTTGTACAAGGCGTTCACATCACATACTGTAAAAGGACTTATTAAATACATAAGCATAGACAAGCAGATTAGAGCCAAGGGAAAAGAAAATAACCTTTTACGTTGTAGTTGACAGCCACACAAAACGCAAACCACCGTAATTAAAGGAGCCACTGAATAACCTGGTCCAGCTCCTATAGACATTCTCAAATGTGTTTTTCTGTACAATATGCACATATCTTGGTCCCGCTTTAAATGACGTTCAGCTTATAAAGGCTTCACAAAGCATTCATAATACTTTCATAAGGACTACATAAGTGTTACAAAGAATCTATAATCATATGTCATGCTTTATAAAGGGTTCATAAATGTGGCATACGTGTGCGACATAATCCCCTATGTCAAATGTGACATAACCCACCATGTTGAATATGATATAAACATGTGCTTTATAAAGGGTGAACTGTTATGCTGAAGGACGGCATACTCTCTAAAGGGAAGTCATGTTAGTCACATTACACCTAATCTCATTCCCAGACAGTTCAAATGCGCCGAATACAACAGGTGTAGACCTTACAGTGAAATGCTTACTTACGAGCCCCTAACCAACAATGCAGTTTCAAAAGATACGGATATGAATAAGAGGTAAATAAAACAAGTAATTAAAGAGCAGCAGTAAAAAATAACAATATATACAGGGGGGTGCCGGTACAGAGTCAATGTGCCGGGGGCACCGGTTAGATGAGGTAGTGTGTACATGTAGGTAGAGTTAATTAAAGTGACTATGCATAGATGACAACAGAGAGTGGCAGTGGTGTGGAGGGTGGGATTTCAAATAGTCTGGGTAGCCATTTGACTAGATGTTCAGTAGTCTTATGACTTGGGGGTAGAAGCTGTTTAGAAGCCTATTGGACCTAGACTTGCTGCTCAGGTACTGCTTTCCGTGTGGTAGCAGAGAACAGTCTGACTAGGGTGGCTGGAGTCAGACACGTTTTAGGGTCTTCCTCTGGTATAGAGGTCCTGCATGGCAGGAAGCTTGGCCCCAGTGATGTACTGGGCCATTCGCACTACCCTCTGTAGTGCCTTGCGGTCAGAGGCCAAGCAGTTGCCATACCAGGCAGTGATGCAACCAGTCAGGATGCTCTCAATGGTTCAGCTGTAGAACCTTTTGAAGATCTGAGGCCCCATGCCAAATCTTTTCAGTCTCCTGAGGGAGAATAGGTTTTGTCGTGTCTGCTTCATGACTGTCATGGTGTGCTTTGACCATGTTAGTTTGTTATGATGTGGACACCAAGGAACTTGAAGCTCTCAACCTGCTCCACTACAGCCCCGTCGATGAGAATGGGGGCGTGCTCGGTCCTCTTTTTCCTGTAGTCCACAATCATCTCCTTTGTCTTGATCACGCTGAGGGAGAGGTTGTTGTCCTGGCACCACACGGCCTGATCTCTGACCTCCTCCCTATAGGCTGTCTCATTGTTGTTGGTGATCAGGCCTACTACCTCTGTTGTGTCATCGGCAAATTTCATGATGGTGTTGGAGTCGTGCCTGGCCGTGCAGTCATAAGTGAACAGGGAGTACAGGAGGGGGCTGAGCACCTACCCCTGAGGGGCCCCTGTGTTGAGGATCAGCATGGCGGATGTGTTGTTACCTACCCTTACCACCTGGGACGGCCCGTCAGGAAGTCCAGGATCCAGTTGCAGAAGGATGGGTTTAGTCCCAGGATCCTTAGCTTATTGATGAGTTTTGAGGGCACTATGGTGTTGAACGCTGAGCTGTAGTCAATGAATAGCATTCTCACAAGGGTGTTCCATTTGTCCAGGTGGGAAAGGGCAGTGTGGAGTGCAATAGATACTGCATCATCTGTGGATCTATTGGCGCGGTATGCAAATTGGAGTGGGACTAGGTTTTCCGGGATGATGGTGTTGATGTGAGCCATGACCAGCTTTCAAAGCACGTCATGGCTACAGACATGAGTGCTTCGGGTAGGTAGTCATTTAGGCAGGTTACCTTAGTGTTCTTGGGCACAGACACTATGGTGGTCTGCTAAAACATGTTGGTATTACAGACTCGGACAGGGAGAGGTTGAAAATGTCAGTGAAGATATTTGCTAGTTGGTCAGCGCATGCTCGCAGTACACGTCCTGGTAATCCGTCTGGCCCTGAGTAAGACCTGTCTAATGGTCTTACTCACATCGGCTGCGGAGAGTGTGATCACACAGTCTTCCGGTACAGCTGGTGCTCTCATGCATGTTTCACTGTTATTTGCGTCGAAGCGAGCATATAAGTAGTTTAGCTTGTCCGGTAGACTTGTGTCACTGGGCAGCTCTCGGCTTTGCAGACCCTGCCACATCCGATGAGCATCAGAGCCGGTGTAGTATGACTCGATCTTAGTCCTGTATTGACTCTTTGCCTGTTTGAAGGTTCATCGGAGGGCATAGCGGGATTTCTTATAAGCTTCCAGGTTAGGGTTCCGCTCCTTGAAAGCGGCAGCTCTAGCTTTTAGCTCAGTGTGGATGCTGCCTGTAATCCATGGCTTCTGGTTGGGGTATGTACGTACGGTCACTGTGGGGACGACGTCATTGATGCATTTATTGATGAAGCCAATGACAGATGTGGTGTACTCCTCAATGTCATTGGTGGAATCCAAGAACATGTTCCAGTCTGTTCTAGCAAAACAGTCCTGTAGCTTAGCATCTGCTTCATCTGACCACTTTTTTTATTGATATAGTCACTGGTGCTTCCTGCTTAAATTTTTGCTTGTAATCAGGAATCAGTCAATTGAAATAAATAAATTAGGCCCTAATCTATGGATTTCACATGACTGGGAAAACAGATATGCATCTGTTGGTCACAAATAAAAAGAAGGTATGGGTGGGGATCAGAAAACCAGTCAATATCTGATGTGGCCACCTTTTGCCTCATGCAGCGCGACATCTCCTTCACATAGACTTGATCAGGCTGTTGATTTTGGCCTGTGGAATGTTGTCCCACTCCTCTTCAATGGCTGTGTGAAGTTGCTGGATATTGGCGGAAACTGGAACATGCTGTCGTACACGTCGATCCAGAGCATCCCAAACATGCTCAATTGGTGACATGTCTGTTGAGTATGTAGGCCATGGAAGAACTGGGACATGTTCAGCTTCCAGGAATTGTGTACAGATCTCTGTGACATGGGGCCATGCATTATCAAACTGTAACATTAGGTTATGGTGGCGGATGAATGGCACGACAATGGGCCTCGGGATCTTGTCACGGTATCTCTGTGCATTCAAATTGCTATCTATAAAAAGCAATTGTATTCGTTAACTGTAGCTTATGCCTGCTCATAGCATAACCCCACCGCCACCATTGGGCACTCTATTCACAACGTTGACTACAGCAAACCGCTCGCCCACATGACTCCATACATGCTGTCTGTCATCTGCCTGGTACAGTTGAATCCGGGATTCATCTGTGAAGAGCACACTCCTCCAGCGTGCCAGAGGTCATCGAATGTGAGCATTTGCCCACTGAAGTCGGTTATGACGCAGAACTGTAGTCAGGTCAAGACCTTGGTGAGGATGACGAGCACGCAGATTAGCTACTCTGAGACAGTTTCTGACAGTTTCTTTAGAAATTCTTTGGTTGCGCAAACCCACAGTTTCATCAGCTGTCTGGGTGGCTGGCCTCAGATGATCCCGCAGGTGAAGAAGCTAGATGTGGAGGTCCTGGGTTGGCGTGGTAACAAGTGGTCTGCATTTGTGAGGTCAGTTGGACGTACTGCCAAATTTTATAAAATTACATTGTAGAGATGGTAGAGAAATTAACATGAAATTCTCTGGCAACAGCACTGGTAGACATTCCTGCAGTCAGACAAAACTACACATTTTAGACTTGCCTTTTATTGTCCCCAGCACAAGGTGAACCTGTGTAGTGGTCAGGCTGTTTATTCAGCTTCTTGATATGCCACACCTGTCAGGTGGATTGATTCTCTTGACAAAGGAGAAATGTTCACTAATAGGGATGAATACAAATTTGTGCACAACATTTGAGAAAATTAAGCTTTTTGTGCGTATGAACAATTTTTGGGATCTTTTATTTCAGCTCATGAAACATGGGACATATATTTTTGTTCAGTCTACAATTGACATTGCACAGGGCTGTGAATAGTATAGCTTATCCCTGAGCTGGCAGGCGAATGGTTCTTGCCACTCTGGAGCTGCTGCATGTTGGTTACAAACTTAAAAGTAACAACAAAAAAACTTTGCCTTTGTCACACCATCTGGATAAGGGCATTTCTGTCCTGTGCCAGAAACTCTAAATGGGAAGATAAGGAACACCATTCGATTCATATCATTATAATCCTCTTTAATTTACAAATCTCATGACATGAATATGAGACATCTAGTCGGATTTTTTGTTAGATGAGCCTGCTAACAAGCAACATTTTGGGTAGCTAGAAATTGCTGTAAAGTCACCGAAATTATTAGAAATAACGATTGAGGGAGCTACAAACTAATTTAAATTATTATAAATAAAGGTTAATTTATTTGTTTTTTTGCTGTCTTGTGGCTCCACAAGTAGGTATTTGATTTGCGAACTCATCACATGATCAGCGTCTCGTCAGCAACACCAAAAAAGTACTTCCAGGTCACGAAATTTCAGAAATGTTCTATGTAAAAGTCCCCCCGCGTAATAGTAGAGAAGTGTCAATAACCTATATTTTTTCATGATATATGAACAGTTATTGTCTAAACATTAAATTATTCATATTTGTTCATGTTTATGTGACATTTGCATTACATTTGAGGTTTAAAACATATTCCAAGGTTAAATAAATGCCCCAATGCGAATCATTGTATATGGAATACATATTGGCTTAGAGCAGGTATTCCCAAACTGCCGTTATCTTCACATTTTCAAACGGTCCATTTATATTTTCCAACGGGGCTATACATTTGGGTGACATATTTCTTTAACGAAATAACAACACAATGTGTTATGCTGGTGAATGAGGACCCAAAAACGACTTAACGAAAACAGAGTCTTTATTCCAGTATATGACAAAAGTAATAATCCTGGATATATCAAGGAGAAAACAAAACAGGAAAAACTGAAATCCACTCGTAGTTGCGAGGACTGACTGGAGACTCGACCATAGACTGCAGGTTGCTTCGGGAAGGCACCGACCGTAGCAGACTAAGACACCTGCTCATACGCAGCATCTGAAGAAGATAAAACACGACAGGGCGAGACAAGGACACAGAACAGCGAACATCATACAAGGATCCGACAAGGACAGAAGCGGAAAACAGAGGGAGAAATAGTGGCTCTAATCAGAGGGCAAAATAGGGGACAGGTGTGAAAAGAGTAAATGAGGAACAGCTGGGAGCAGGAACGGAACGATAAGGAGAGAGAGCGAGAGAGGGAGAGAGGGATAGAAAGAGGGAAAGAACCTAATAAGACCAGCAGAGGGAAACGAATAGAAGGGAAGCACAGAGACAAGACATGATAACCAATGACAAAACATGACAGTACACCCCCACTCACCGAGCGCCTCCTGGCGCACTCGAGGAGGAACCCTGGCGGCAACGGAGGAAATCATCAATCAGCGAACGGTCCAGCATGTCCCGAGATGGAACCCAACTCCTCTCCTCAGGACCGTAACCCTCCCAATCCACTAAGTACTGGTGACCACGTCCCCGAGAACGCATGTCCATGATCTTTCGTACCTTGTAAATAGGTGCGCCCTCGACAAGGACGGGGGGGGGAGGGAAGACGAACGGGGGCGCGAAGAAAGGGCTTGACACAGGAGACATGGAAGACAGCGTGGACGCGACGAAGATGACCTGGGAGACACGGAACGGACCAATGAACCGCGGAGTCAACTTGCGAGAAGCTGTCGTAAGGGGAAGGTTACGAGTGGAAAGCCACACTCTCTGGCCGCGACAATACCTAGGACTCTTAATCCTACGTTTATTGGCGGCTCTCGCAGTCTGCGCCCTGTAACGGCAAAGTGCAGACCTCACCCTCCTCCAGGTGCGCTCACAACGTTGGACAAACGCCTGAGCGGAGGGAACGCTGGACTCGGCGAGCTGGGACGAGAACAGAGGAGGCTGGTACCCCAGACTACTCTGAAACGGAGATAGCTCGGTAGCAGACGAAGGAAGCGAGTTGTGAGCGTATTCTGCCCAGGGGAGCTGTTCTGCCCAAGACGCAGGGTTTCTAAAAGAAAGGCTGCGTAATATGCGACCAATCGTCTGATTGGCCCTTTCTGCTTGACCGTTAGACTGGGGATGAAAACCGGAAGAGAGACTGACGGAAGCACCAATCAAACGACAGAATTCCCTCCAAAACTGTGACGTGAATTGCGGACCTCTGTCTGAAACGGCGTCTAACGGGAGGCCATGATTCTGAACACATTCTCAATGATGATTTGTGCCGTCTCCTTAGCGGAAGGAAGCTTAGCGAGGGGAATGAAATGTGCCGCCTTAGAGAACCTATCGACAACCGTAAGAATCACAGTCTTCCCCGCAGACGAAGGCAGACCGGTAATGAAGTCTAAGGCGATGTGAGACCATGGTCGAGAAGGAATGGGAAGCGGTCTGAGACGACCGGCAGGAGGAGAGTTACCTGACTTAGTCTGCGCGCAGTCCGAACAAGCAGCCACGAAACGGCGCGTGTCACGCTCCTGAGTAGGCCACCAAAACCGCTGGCGAATAGAAGCAAGTGTACCCCGAACGCCGGGGTGGCCAGCTAACTTGGCAGAGTGAGCCCACTGAAGAACAGCCAGACGAGTAGAAACAGGAACGAAAAGAAGGTTACTAGGACAAGTGCGCGACGACGCAGTGTGAGTGAGTGCTTGCTTAACCTGTCTCTCAATTCCCCAGACAGTCAACCCGACAACACGCCCATCAGGAAGAATCCCCTCGGGATCGGTAGAAGCCACAGAAGAACTAAAGAGACGGGATAAGGCATCAGGCTTGGTGTTCTTATTACCCGGGCGATAAGAAATCACGAACTCGAAACGAGCGAAAAACAACACCCAACGAGCTTGACGTGCATTAAGTCGTTTGGCAGAACGGATGTACTCAAGGTTCTTATGGTCAGTCCAAACGACAAAAGGAACGGTCGCCCCCTCCAACCCCTGTCGCCATTCGCCTAGGGCTAAGCGGATGGCGAGCAGTTCGCGGTTACCCACATCATAGTTGCGTTCCGATGGCGACAGGCGATGAGAAAAATAAGTGCAAGGATGGACCTTATCGTCAGACTGGAAGCGCTGGGATAGAATGGCTCCCACGCCCACCTCTGAAGCGTCAACCTCGACAATGAATTGTTTAGTGACGTCAGGAGTAACAAGGATAGGAGCGGACGTAAAACGCTTCTTGAGGAGATCAAAAGCTCCCTGGGCGGAACCGGACCACTTAAAGCACGTCTTGACAGAAGTAAGAGCTGTGAGAGGGGCAGCAACTTGACCGAAATTACGAATGAAACGCCGATAGAAATTAGCGAAACCTAGAAAGCGCTGCAACTCGACACGTGACCTAGGAACGGGCCAATCACTGACAGCCTGGACCTTAGCGGGATCCATCTGAATGCCTTCAGCGGAAATAACAGAACCGAGAAATGTGACAGAGGAGACATGAAAGGCGCACTTCTCAGCCTTCACGTAGAGACAATTCTCTAAAAGGCGTTGGAGTACACGTCGAACGTGCTGAACATGAATCTCGAGTGACGGTGAAAAAATCAGGATATCGTCAAGGTAGACAAAAACAAAGATGTTCAGCATGTCTCTCAGTACATCATTAACTAATGCCTGAAAAACAGCTGGAGCATTAGCGAGACCGAACGGCAGAACCCGGTACTCAAAATGCCCTAACGGAGTGTTAAACTCCGTTTTCCACTCGTCCCCCTCTCTGATGCGCACGAGATGGTAAGCGTTACGAAGGTCCAACTTAGTAAAGAACCTGGCTCCCTGCAGAATCTCGAAGGCTGACGACATAAGGGGAAGCGGATAACGATTCTTAACCGTTATGTCATTCAGCCCTCGATAATCCACGCAGGGGCGCAGAGTACCGTCCTTCTTCTTAACAAAAAAAAAACCCCGCTCCGGCGGGAGAGGAAGAAGGCACTACGGTGCCGGCGTCGAGAGAACAGACAAATAATCCTCGAGAGCCTTACGTTCGGGAGCCGACAGAGAATATAGTCTACCCCGAGGGGGAGTGGTCCCCGGAAGGAGATCAATACTACAATCATACGACCGGTGAGGAGGAAGGGAGTTGGCTCTGGACCGACTGAAGACCGTGCGCAGATCATGATATTCCTCCGGCACTCCTGTCAAATCACCAGGCTCCTCCTGAGAAGAGGGGACAGAAGAAACAGGAGGGATAGCAGACATTAAACACTTCACATGACAAGAAACGTTCCAGGATAGGATAGAATTACTAGACCAATTAATAGAAGGATTATGACATACTAGCCAGGGATGACCCAAAACAACAGGTGTAAAAGGTGAACGGAAAATCAAAAAGGAAATGGTCTCACTGTGGTTACCAGATACTGTGAGGGTTAAAGGTAGTGTCTCATATCTGATACTGGGGAGAAGACTACCATCTTAGGCGAACATGGGCGTGGGCTTCCCTAACTGTCTGAGAGGAATGTCATGTTTCCGAGCCCATGCTTCGTCCATAAAACAACCCTCAGCCCCAGAGTCTATCAAGGCACTGCATGAAGCAGCCGAACCGGTCCAGCGTAGATGGACCAACATGGTAGTACAGGATCTTGATGGAGAGACCTGAGTAGTAGCGCTCACCAGTAGCCCTCCGCTTACTGATGAGCTCTGGCTTTTACTGGACATGAATTGACAAAATGTCCAGCAGATCCGCAATAGAGGCAAAGGCGGTTGGTGATCCTCCGTTCCCTCTCCTTAGTCGAGATGCGAATACCTCCCAGCAGCATGGGCTCAGTCTCTGAGCCGGAGGAAGGAGATGGTTGCGATGCGGAGAGGGGGAACACCGTTAACGCGAGCTCTCTTCCACGAGCTCGGTGACGAAGATCTACCCGTCGTTCTATGCGGATGGCGAGTGCAATCAAAGAGTCCACACTGGAAGGAACCTCCCGGGAGAGAATCTCATCCTTAACCTCAGCGTGGAGTCCCTCCAGAAAACGAGCGAGCCATGCCGGCTCGTTCCAGTCACTAGAGGCAGCAAGAGTGCGAAACTCTATAGAGTAATCCGTTATATCGATCACCTTGACATAGGGAAGCCAGGGCCCTAGAAGCCTCCCTACCAAAAACTGAACGATCAAAAACCTGTATCATCTCCTCTTTAAAGTTCAGGTAATTGTTAGAACACTCAGCCCTTGCCTCCCAGATAGCTGTGCCCCACTCTCGAGCCCGACCAGTAAGGAGTGAAATGACGTAAGCAATCCAAGCTCTCTCTCTTGAGTATGTGTTGGGTTGGAGAGAGAACACAATATCACACTGGGTGAGAAAGGAGCGGCACTCAGTGGGCTGCCCAGAGTAACATGGTGGGTTATTAACCCTGGGTTCCGGAGACTCGGAAGACCAGGAAGTAGCTGGTGGCACGAGACGAAGACTCTGAAACTGTCCTGAGAGGTCGGAAACCTGAGCGGCCAGGGTCTCAACGGCATGACGAGCAGCAGACAATTCCTGCTCGTGTCTGCCGAGCATTGCTCCCTGGATCTCGACGGCAGTGTTACGAGAATCCGTAGTCGCTGGGTCCATTCTTGGTCGGATCCTTCTGTTATGATGGTGAATGAGGACCCAAAAGCGACTTAACGAAAACAGAGTCTTTATTCCAGTATATGACAAAAGTAATAATCCTGGATATATCAAGGAGAAAACAAAACAGGAAAAACTGAAATCCACTCGTAGTTGCGAGGACTGACTGGAGACTCGACCATAGACTGCAGGTTGCTTCGGGAAGGCACCGACCGTAGCAGACTAAGACACCTGCTCATACGCAGCATCTGAAGAAGATAAAACACGACAGGGCGAGACAAGGACACAGAACAGCGAACATCATACAAGGATCCGACAAGGACAGAAGCGGAAAACAGAGGGAGAAATAGTGGCTCTAATCAGAGGGCAAAATAGGGGACAGGTGTGAAAAGAGTAAATGAGGAACAGCTGGGAGCAGGAACGGAACGATAAGGAGAGAGAGCGAGAGAGGGAGAGAGGGATAGAAAGAGGGAAAGAACCTAATAAGACCAGCAGAGGGAAACAAATAGAAGGGAAGCACAGAGACAAGACATGATAACCAATGACAAAACATGACACAATGTCAAATGCACGTAGCCTAGTCAAAAATATCCAATCACATTAACCGTTACTCGCGGTGTAACGTCTGCTTCCAACTCACACCCTCAAACATGTAGATCCCCTGAACGCAGCTCACTTTCCAGCCCACTTTCCAGCCCACTTTCCAGCTCACACTCTCAAACACATAGATCCCCTGAACGCAGCTCATACTCCAGATCCCAATCACCTGAATTCTAATTACCTGTTCACACACCTGTACGTCATTATCACACACTATTTAGTTCAGTTCTTTGCATCCCATCACTGTGAGGTATTGTTTGTTTTGTGACACACGTCTTTGGAGCGCTGGGTTTTCCGTAATTCACGCCTCCCCTGTATGATAGTTTATGCTTCCCTGCCTGTACTTTAGCCGATCTGATTTCCTGTTATCTAACTATTGCCTGATCTCCCGGACTACGTTACTAGCCTTTTCCCTGCCTGTGCTGTTGCCCTTTTGGACCCCCTGTGTATGACCTTCTGCCTGCCCCTGGACCCAGCTACCTGCCTCCTCCTGTGTATGACCTTCTGCCTGCCCCTGGACCCAGCTACCTGCCTCCTCCTGTGTATGACCTTCTGCCTGCCCCTGGACCCAGCTACCTGCCTCATCCTGTGGTTCATTACAATAAACACCTCCTGCGCTTGAAACCAGCTCTCTGTCTCCCCTTGTGTTCATTACACGCATGAATTCTACTAACGGTCCGTATGTAGCAATACGTAGCTGCTGCTCATGTTGGTATCTGGGCTGATGGCGCAAAAGCCATGACAGGGAGACATAGTGGAGTGGTAATGTCACGTGCAAGCAGTTGCTCCAGACACCACTTGGGTACACTGCAGCATCCACCGAGAGTCTCTTGCTGCCAAGGGAATGCCTGACAGCTTGAAATATGTTTTGGACACTACAGTGAAAATGGTTAACTTTGTTAAAGCGAGGCCCCTGAACTCTTGTGTATTTTCTGCACTATGCAATGATATGGGCAGCGACCATGTAACGCTTTTGCAACATACAGAAAGAAGTGCGCTGTTTATCAAGGGGCAAAGTATTGACACGGTTTCTTGAATTGAGAGACGAGCTTAAAGTTTTCTTTACTGACCATAATATTCACTTGTCTGACCGCTTGCACGATGATGAGTTTCTCACACGAATGTGTGTGATTCTTTTATCGCCTGAATGATCTGAATCTAGGATTACTGAGAATGTCCGCAACTATATTCAATGTGCGCGACAAATTTGAGGCTATGATTAAGAAGTTGGAGCTCTTCTCTGTCTGCATTATTAAGGACAACACACAGGTCTTTCCACCATTGTATGATTTTTGTGTGTGCAAATGAACTCAAGCATACGGATAATGTCAAATGTGATATAGCGAAGCACCTGAGTGAGTTGTGTGCACAATTACGCAGGTTTGTTATCCAGGCGGCAGGTAGTCTATTGGTTAGAACATTGGGCTAGTAACCGTAAGGTTGCTGGATTGAATCCACAAGCTGACAAGGTAAAAATCTGTCATTCTGCCCCTGAACGAGGCAGTTAACCCACTGTTCCCCAGTAGGCCATCATTGTAAATAAGAATATGTTCTTAACTGACTTGCCTAGTTAAATAAAGGTAAAAATAATAATACCTTTAATGGCTTGCCTCCAATTTCTGAATTGGAATATCAGAGTATTCGCCAAGGCAAATTGGTCTGTTAAGACACTGATGCCCTTTGCAACCATGTACCTGTGTGAGGGTGGATTCTCAGCCCTCACTAGCATACAGGAACAGACTGAGACTCTCCAATACAATCCAACATTGCAGAGTTATGTGCATCCTTTCAAGCACACCCTTCTCATTAACCTGTGGTGAGTTATTCACATTTTTTGAAACAACTAAGTTTGTATATGTAAGACGGTTAAATAAAGAGCAACATTATTGATTATTATAAACTCAGCAAAAAAATGAACATCCTCTCACAGTCAACTGTGTTTATTTTCAGCAAACTTAACATGTGTAAATATTTGTATGAACATAAGATTCAACAACTGAGACAGAAACTGAACAAGTTCCACAGACATGTGACTAACAGAAATGGAATAATGTGTCTCTGTACAAAGTGGGGGTCAAAATCAAAAGTCACAGTCAGTATCTGGCAAAATATTTAAACGGATTTTAAAAGTCCCGACCATTGTTTTTTTATTGTGTATGACTGCACTTTAGAGTGTGTGTCATCCTGCTGCACAGCATTTTGGGGAAGGTTGTTGTCACGTCCAATATTGTTGTCACGTCCAATATTGACTATGCACCCAAGAGAAAAAGAGGTTTGGCCATCCTAGAAATGTTTTGGAGTAATATAATATAATACATAACATTTAAAGACGCTTTTATCCAGTGTGACTTACAGTCATGTGTGAATAAATATGTACGTATGGGTGGTCCCACTATCCTGGAGTTGCAATGGGCTCCCGAGTGGCGCAGCGGTCTAAGGTACTGCATCTCAGTGCTAGAGGCGTCACTACAGACCTTGGTTCGATTCCAAGCTGTATCACAACCGGCCGTGATTGGGAGTCCCGTAGGATGGTGCACAATTGGCCCAGTGTCGTCTGGGGTAGGCCGTCATTGTAAGTAAGAATTTGTTTTTAACTGACTTGCCTAGTCAAATAAAAGTTAAATATCAAGATACATGACAAGGTTATAAATGCTTTTTGAAGCCTCAATTTAATATGATGTATAAGCGGTGCTTATTCCACCCATTGTAAAACACAGGTTTATGTTATATTTGACATAGTGGGTTATGTCACATTTGACATCGGTGGTTATGTCACACTGTTATGTCACATTTATGAACCCTTTATAAAGCATATCTCCCTCACTAGCTTTAAGCACCAGCTGCCAGAGCAGCTCACAGATCACTGCAGCTGTACATAGCCTATCTGTAAATAGCCCATCTAACTACCTCATCCCCATACTGTTATCTATTTTATTTATTTTTGCTCCTTTGCACCCCAGTATCTCCACTTGTACATTCATCTTCTGCACATTTATCACTCCAGTGTTTAATTGCTATATTGTAATTATTTCGCCACTATGGCCTATTTATTGCCTTAACTCTGGTATCCTACTTCATTTTCACACACTGTATATAGACTTTTTTCTACTGTATTATTGACTGTATGTTTGTTTATTCCATGTGTAACTCTGTGTTGTTGTTTGTGCTGCACTGCTTGCTTTATCTTGGCCAGGTTGCTGTTGTAAATGAGAACTTGTTCTCCACTGGACTACCTGGTTAAATAAAGGTGAAATAAAAAACATACGGTTATAGATGATTTGTAACAGATGTAGGGTTTATGAAGGATTTATGAAGCCTTTATAAGCTTAATTTAAAGCGGGACCATCTCCTATACCTTCTGTACATAATATATATTGGATGTAGGAAGTATCCACAACCCTTTGCAGAGTCACATTTTGTTGCCTGTTTTTAGGCAGATTTAGCTTAAGTCAGAACTGTGACTCGGCAACACGCTACCATCCTCCACTTACTCCAACCAGTTACTATCAAAATGGGACTTCTATGTTGCCAATTTTGGCTAGTTTAGTTTTTCTGATGTATGTTTGATTGATTTGGTTGTTGGCTCGTACACATTTTCCTTAAAGTGCATAAAATACCCCTTTTTGAAATTCCACGTGGCCGTTTTTACAACGTGTGGAAATTTCACATTTTTATGCTGCATCTGAAGTTAAATCGCTCAACTGCGGCGTCATCTTCATATTTCCTGGCAGTAGTTGGTGCTTTTGTTGGCTTTGTTTATTCTGGAGCCAGAAGAGCCACACACTCATCCCCTCACATTCAGAATGAGATGAGCAGTTTTGCCATCTCTGTTAGATCGATCCAGTCCGAGAAAGAGACTATACGATGATATCTCTTTTTTTTTAAATAAAAGCAGAAGGAAATCCTTTGACAAAAGGAAAAATGTAGAAAAAACCTCTATATGTATTCCAATCTAAACCTCTGTCCTTTTCATTTTGGACCCTTTCTGTACGTATCTCTGATCTGAAGCGCAAATTCCCCCATCACATTGACACCAAGTACAGTAACAGACACCAAGAAATTATATTTCACCCGAACAAGAAAAATAATTTGTATCATTGCAAGAAATCATTGGATCAACAGCAAAGAAGCAGGGAGTTCACCCAGGGATTTCTCTGTCAAATCTGCAGTACATTGATCATTGAAGTCATAACAGTTACGAGGCCAAGAATAATTGCAGGAGTGGAGCACCAGGCTGATGTGTAAATACTTGGTGAACAGGCTGGGGCAACTGTCTTAGTAGCAGGTCCTACGCAGCACAGTGTGTAATTAAAACGTTCCTTTGTACGGTTTTATAGTTTTCATGAATCAGGCTTGAATGATTTCTCTCCTCATCTATATGCAGTTGGGCCTTTGGAAAAAAACAACTGACTTGGTCTCTGAGGCATTTGTTTTCTTTGGATCTGTGGATGGGACCATTTCAGTATGAAAGAGCTGCAGCTCGTGGCTCAGTCGCTATGGGAGGCGCCCCATTAGTCATTCATTCAATGGCTTAGTTTCAAAACACTACTCACACTTGGCGCCACTTCTTTTCTGTCTCTGTGCGAGCTGTTCTCCTCTGGTTCTCTTGTATTTGATTGTCTCCAGCTCGTGATAGCCAGAGCAGAGGAAGGATTGCTCGAGCCATTACTCACTATGTCTCCATAGGGAAGTTGTACGTATATTTCTTAAGGGCCCTGTCCTAAATTGCACTCTACATTCAAAAAGTATCTTTCAAGTAATCGGACTCGGTGTACGTTAAAATGAGTTAGTGCTGTACAAACATTCCCTGATGTTTATTTGATTGTGGTGTGTATGCAACGTATGCGCTATCCCTTTTAATTAAAGCATTTCTGCACTCACTCACCCTTAGACAAAAGTGTTGCTGGTCTTTTTTCCTATTATTGTGAATCATTAAAATGAAATCAAATTTCACTTCCTTTCCAAAGCTGAGATTGTATTTTTCCAAGCTCGGTTCCAACAAAACCTATATTGAGGGTAATGGCTTGAGGAATGATTAGAGTCAGATATGTCAAATCCTGCAGCCAAGCCTAACAGAAGACCATAACCGCAACTGTTCAGCTTTTCTTTTTTTATTCTCCTGGAATTAAAGTACTTTGCTCTGCTGGACTCCTGAGGTAAGTGCTATAAGTTGCCAGTGATTTACATGCGATTGTTAGTACCTTTTTTTAAGGACAGGGGTGGTGGCATGGATAGAGACGGGGCAATGCTTTGTCCTCTTCAGTTTATGTAGATAAAACACAACAACACCACGAGACTGCAGGACTGCTAATGTGTCTATTATACAGCAATGGTCTGGGGTTTCACCTAGCCACCCTCACTAAACTGTGTGCCTGCTAACAACTTTACACGGAACCATTTCAAAGCAGCCAGTGTACAATTTTATGGCCAAGGTAATACCATCAAACTGCCAAACAGCCACAACTTTGAGATAGATCAAACATTTAGTAGTGGTGATAAATGGTCACACATTTCTCATGCAATTGGTCATAATAACCAGGGGGAATTTCAAGGTAAATCAAGGTAACTGACTAATAGAAGTAATTGATTATAAGTAGAAGTTAGATTTGAACTATTTTGGACAAATTAACAGAGGTGGTTGACTGAGGAAAACACTGAAAGGTCAGCTAATAAACTTTTCTGTCAAATGCAAAAGTATATTGTTCCTTGGACTGGTTGTGTCTACAGACGGTGAATGCTTACGCATATGTGCATTTGGCAGTAACCATTTTATGCATCATTACATTTTCAAATCTGACATTTTTTACCAACCAAGAAATGGCAATATTTTCTCTCTATGTCCCATGTTCAGGTGTTCCAGGAGGCATGGGTGAGGCAGACCAGGGGGGTGGAGGGTTATGAGGAGCCAGAGGTGCTATAATTAGCTCCTCTTTAGGTCTTGGTTGTGTCTGCTCTGTCAGCCAACCGGCCCTGGCCTTATCTGGGCTTCCAAACCTCAAGGCCACAGATCACAGACACATCACTGACTCCCTGGAGTTCACTGGCTGCTATTAAAACTCTAATCACAGTATCTTCCAGTTCCACACAGCCAGATGCCCCCCACAGCTCCTCTTCCACTCTCGACCTTCAGCCAGGGAAAGACTGCTCCCAAAGTGCATTACTTCCAAGGCAAATACTTTTGTTGGTCCGGGGACAAGTTTTACAGCAGAATAGATAAATGATTTCAATTGAGAAATTTAAATGAATGAGATTTCACATTCAACAGACATCTCTGAGTTGAGAAGGAAAACACTGACTGCTGCTTCAAATGAGTAACATACTAGTCATTCCTCATTGTCAAAATGAGTTTTTCAAAGAAAAACAGAATTACAAGGCATATAGCTTACTGTAAATGTAATTGAATGAACAATGGAAATATAAAAATAACAAGGACACATCACTGAGTTGTAGCATAGCTTGTTTATTATTTTGTATACTTTTTTTGCATAGGGAAACACACTCACTTCCTGTAATGTATTTATGAGCATTTGCTAACAGCGATGGCTGAATACAATGTTATAATGAAATATTGGTAAAGCTGTACATTTCCCCCACACCAGTTCAAAAACACATGGCAAATTTAGTTTTCCTATATGAGAGTCGTTTCAAATAATTAACAGACAAGTTATTACCGACCTTTGCTGATCCTTTTGTACTAAAGTTTTCAAAAAGGAAAATAAAATCACAAGCAGTTGAAAGTGACCCGTGTGTGCTATGAATCTGTTCTCTGCTCTATTCCACCAGATGTGTCAGAACTAAATGTCCACATGCTCTTGCCTGGTGTGAAGTGTGTATGTCTGTGCAGCAAGCAAGTGATTAATGAATAACTACTATGGTAATATTTGTAAAGAATAATGAGAAGGAAAAAAAATCTCAAAATTTAACACTGCATTACAATGCTCTCTGAGAAACATCTTGATCTCTTCCCTCCTCCAGCCAACCAACTTCATCACACTGAGAAAAACAGCATGCTTAAAGAATGAATCAACATACAGTACAGGCCCAGAAAAATATGAAAATAAACCAATTGTCAAGAAAAGGTTGGGGCACCAAGTGGACTTATGCAGCATTCACGTGCTAGTCTGAACTAGGAAGCTCTGAAATTTCCGATTTGCTAACTGGTTGTAGTTATACACGTGCCGCATTCAACCAAGTTAGCAAGTTAGACATTTCAGAGCTTTTCTAGTTCTGACTAGCACATGGTCGCGGCAATAAGCAGTTGAAGACCAAGTGAGATATTTGATTTGTGTAGAAAGAGCCCTCATTAAAATGTTGCCTTGTTCTTTCCTCTATTGTGAGTGGGGCTTCTTGGTGTTGACATGTCAGTAAGTCTGTGATATGGATCATCAATAACATGAACAGATCTCCATAACTGCACTTGGTTTTTATGGCTTTTCACCTCCATAGCAAAAGGCCATTGCCATTGGCCAGTGGGTGCCCTTCACCTTGTAGCAGAGTACAGTAGGACCTCATTGGGACAGTTTGTGTGGAAAGCTATGAGCAGAAGCCAATGTGAGAGTGGGGCTCAGGCACTAAACACAGTCCCACACAACGTCAGAATGACCTCCAGCAGCTTAGAGTACAAACACGATGCACATCAGAACTTGAGAAGGGCAATGGCAGAAAATAAATGAAAAAGAATTAGCAGTAAAATGACAGGCACTGCTTGTTGAAATCATTTTTGGTATTCAGTATTCACATGTAAGTGTTGCTTTACCTGCTGGTTTGTTGAAAGTAAAATATAGAGACCAAACGTAACAGTTAGCTTTATACACTGTGTGAACAGAAGCACATTTCACCACAAACAAAAAAAAACTATATTGTGACACCTCTCTGAGAGTTGTGGCCTGTGCCTGATGTCTCTTCATACAAGTAACAAGAGGATTATGGAGAGTGTTTCCTGCTCACCTTCTCGTTTGAGACTTTACCTCAGTTTGCATAAAAAAACACCACTAACTGATCATTGAGGGGAATAGGAAAAACAAAATACAATAAAAGTAAAACCACTACCTTTATCTTACTGATCATGGCTTGGCTCACCATCTACTGATCCCCTAAAACTCTCACAAACATACAAGTCTGGTCATTCTACACTTTTGACTGGCGTGCTGCTAAGTATTTCATCTCTCTGAAGAAATCATCTTGAAACTCGAACGGGACCATTTTAATCCAGTGCCAATTCTAACTTTAGGTAAATAAATCATCTTAAGAGTCTGTCTGGATAGTGATTGTTGCTAAGAGTAACTACGAACTTATGAATTCATATTAATAGGTATCGGATTCCCAGGTGTTTACCCTGACAGGGTATACCAGCCCTTAATTGCATAGGGGAAATTCAGAGTTCCGGCACGGAACACAATAAACTACATCATTCTAATCCATATACTGTACCAATTGCATAACGATAAATTACATCAGTTAAAAAAATGTGAAGGAAATTCAAAGGCCAATATAGTAAATGAACTTTTTCCATATTCTAATCTTCAAGGTTGTGGTGCACCATGTGTAAAGACTTCTCTTGTCATTCTGGACCCATACCTGTTGCAGCTGCAGCATGAGCTACCACACACACCTCCCTCAGCCTCACATCAATCAATAGCAAGTCTCTGGGTGGAGCAGAGCAGTGCATCCTTGAGTAAAACTAGAGTAACATTCACAACAACGCCTCACTGCGAGAAGAAAGGCACTCAGAGCAGTGTTGGGCCTCACACCTGCACCACCAGAGGACTGTGCTTCGTCTGCACACCGTTCCTGACCAGAAACACACACAAACACACTGACCACACCTTGTATGGACTACGGCAAAACTATTACGACCGCCAGCCCTGACGTTGATTGTCTAGGACTGAACCAATAACTTTTCAAGGCTGAATCCCACAAACCAAAAATGTACCACCTGGGTGGACTTTGAAGTGATGCACTCAGTGAGTTCTCTAACTATAAACGACGAAAGGGCCAGCAATACACTGGGGAATAATGTTCTTAGCTTGTTACAAGCAGCTGTTTTCTCACTTTCTCGCTCCGTCTCTCTCACACAATCAGCATTCCTAATACATCAAAGGTTGAGCTTCAGAAAGATTTCCAGAGAAGTACATCTTTAAAAGTTTCCTTAAACAAAATAGTCAATACCAGTTTATCTAGTGCAATCGTCCAAATAGAAGGAAAGTGTGTGAGTTCTTTGAAGCACGACAGCAGTTCGAAAACAGAAATGCAGAACTGTTAGATGAATTGTGGGGGGGGGGGGGAGCAAAAAGAAATGGCAATGGAATTTGCATATCCCCTTGAGGCTTACTGAAGGTTTTGTCTCTGTTTAAAATGACAACAAGTGATGCTGAAATTACTATCCAGGTTTCAGGATTGATAAAATCAAATTACAGGTAACTTCTTTAAAAAGGCATGCAGAAATCGGTGGTGAGCTCACACCAACCATTGCAGATCCTTAAGAAGTCATTATTATATTTTGTGGCTTGGCCACAACTTAAGACAACTAAATTTAAACACACAACATAAACATGTACTTTCTTATACAATACAGAAAAAAACGTTTTTTATATACATTTTGTCTTTTTCATCCTCATTGATATACTGTAAGCATTTATACATAGGATAATGAGTCCAAAATGTAACAATCCTACAATAATCACAATAATTACTACAAAAACATTAGTAAGGGTTTTGAAATACAACAAGATCATATTTTAAATGTGTCAGTATTGAGTGCATATTAATGTCTTTCAGAGTAAGTTCAACCATCACCTGTGGTCACTTTAAAAAGTGTTGGGGGGTAGCACCCTGCTCTAGAAACAAAAGTCTCTGTCGGTGTCATAACAATATACTGTATAGCTGTGTTTAGTTTACAAAAAGCAAATGAAATAAGAACACCTATTGTAGAACCACTGTGCTGGCTAGACTATGGTGGCGTCAGACCCCTGTCCCTATGTGTCCCAGTCAGACCCAGGCTGGAGGGTAAACTGAACTGGAGAGGTGAGTGTGGAGCAGTGCAAATCTTCACAGGAAATGTCATGAGGCTCCAGCGTCTGCTGCTACTGTACAGTTAGAACCATATGGGAACTTTACAGAGGATAATTGATCTATTTCCACTAATTGTATTGAAAACGTAGAAATGTAGTATTTTGAAATGCCTAATAAGTCGACGACATACAGTAAGCTTCAGAATTCTTCAGAGCTATCAAACAGTAGCACGTTGGAGCCCTCAGATACTACAGCAGTAATTGGACTTTGTGCTGAAAACTAGAAGGAGAATATTGTGACTTGATTATGGGCCTAGGGCTCCATATAGATCATTGACTGTACTGTGTTGTGTATGGTTAACACATCAGTTGGTCTTTCCCTTTTTGGATGAATGAACACAATGATTGAACACACACAACCCATAATGTGGGCGTTTCTTTGACCAGGAGCAGAATCTTGCCTCATCACATGACCCGTTTAACAAATATCAAATTGCTTGCTGAATGAGCGCAGCATTTTGTTGAGCTTGAGGATCGTATGGATTTGATGGAATGCCTTTGCTACAGCACTCCACTTCAACCTGGGACTGTGGACCGGGACACATAAACCGTCATCACCAAGATCTTAAGACGGGCATGTAAACAATACCTCTTGTTCTGACATTTTTCTTTAATTCTCAATTGTCTGACCCTGCTGAAAAAATACACAATATCCTCTCTTGTTCAATATACTCCCATTACACTACGTAGTAAGACATGATAAATGATCATCTACCCTCTCATTTTAAAAAACAACAACAACTAATGAAGCATCTTGGCATCTTTCAGTAAAACATATATATTTTTAAATCAGCAAGTCAGCTATGAAGAGATTTTGTGTTGTTTTCATTCTCTATACCGTGATTCTGACTAGGTCAGTTGATACTTCTGAAGTACAGGGCTAATATTCAAAACAACATGAAGTGGATTTGTAGATTCCACACAATGGACCTAAATGTGGAGGACCTCAAAATGAAACTAGGCACTTACTCACCATCTAAATAATAATCTACACGTGGTACATAAAGCTTAACATTCGATTGTAGCCAGTGTTATGAAACTTTATTTGACTGATTTTGATCATTTAATTTCAAACCAATCCAGGTAGTGTGCATATTCGCAGTGAAATAATTTGACCCCTAACCCCATGGAAATGCAGTGAGATGCAAAAACGTTCATCTAAGTCACAGATTACTGATCAAGGTATACAATTGGGGAGGGGAATTTTTCATGTCATTATTGCATCTCACAGCACTAGTTTGTCACACATTTCTACTCCCCTCAGACAATTCTATCTAGTAGTGCATTAGTAACCCTTTTTTTGCTCTCCTTTGATTTTCAGTCTTCCTAAATTAGCATTTTTTAACACACCAAATAGTCTCTCTCTCTCTCTTTGCTGTCAGGTGATTTATGTATATGCAATCTGAGAACCGACAAAGTACTATGGTAGGTGAGGCTACCTAGCCAAACACACACACACACAAACATTTACACGCACGCACACACGCACGCACGCACGCACGCACGCACGCACGCACGCACGCACGCACACACACACACACACACACACACACACACACACACACACACACACACACACACACACACACACACACACACACACACACACACACACACACACACACAAAAAGAGAGATGTGAAGCACTGTGCACTGCTCACCAGTGACACATTACGTAATAACACAGTTAGCATTCCATGTAAAGAATTTGTCTCTGAAACTTCAGCTTTATCCTTAAACAATTCCAAATTAGTAATTTCCCTTGGCTTAATATATGTATAGAGATGAATTATTTTGTGATGTTCCCGTTTGAACAGATATTAAAGTGCTTGGATTTGCCTTTCTGCGTATAGGGGATTCATAGGATGTAATGTAAGAGAATAGGGGGAACAAATGTACCCCATATTCAGCTCTGGTCATCTGGTGCCAAAAATAATGTCTGCAGGGGCAGAAGTAGCCATGGTGCTGGAGGAAATGTGAGCCCAGCTCAGTGCTTTAAATCTCTACTCCATGCTAGGAGCCTGATCACTGGTCACCTACAACACAACCTTCACAGCTCTCTACCCTCTCTAGCCCTGACCTCCAGTTGCAGAGTCAATCAACCAAATCAAATAGGCAAAAGTCAACATCTTGAATTGGAGCTGGGATGAGCAACTCCAGTCCTCTGATTCCAATAATCAACTAATCATGATCTTCAGATTAAAATACAATTGGTTTAATCAGCTGTGTTTGCATGGAGAAAAGTTGCCCCTCCTTGAATTGGAGTAATTGCACATTTTCACTCATTCTTGCCACACATTCTTTATCATTGAAGAAGAGCTTTAAAAAGGGGGCAAAATACATCTTCAGCAAATGCTGAGCAGAGGAAACGAGAATTGCATATTTCACATACTGTATTACACCAAGCTGGAAGACATAATGAGAGGGGAAAGCCACAAGAGTTAATAAAACAAAGAAATGAACAAGATTCAAATGCAGCAAGGGTTCCATGTGATGGAAAGACAAATACTAGTCTATAATACTAGTCTATAATACTAGTCTATAATACTAGTCTATAATACTAGTCTATAATACTAGTCTATAATACCCACAAAAGGGAAAAGGATGAAAAGACAATCCAATCTGTCACTATTTTAATTATATTGTATTCATCTAAACTGGATAATGACAAGCAATCAAACATGCAGCAATGTTTTTTGTCTTTTTTTGCAGCGTTACCGGTTATACTAAAAAGAGAAATGAATTTACATTATTTGTATCATGTATTATTGTTCTTAACTAAAGGCAAGGCACATAATGTGTTATATAAAATATCGTGCAAAATAGAAGTTAACAATAGGGAATAAAAAATCCAAACGAATAGGTAAAAAGGTAAGAACCCATCAGTATTATTTACTCTCTGTTCCATAGATTAGAGGGAGGAGGGGCTTGGGGGGAGGGGCTTGTGGGGGAGGGGCTTGGGGGGAGGGGCTTGTGGGGGAGGGTAAGCTTCAGAAGGGTAGTAAGAGTTTTTGCCATGCACCCATGTCAGCATTATGGTGGTCAATAGAGCTAGAATCTGATGATTTTCTTTTGAAAGCACCATGCATGAATATATATCAGTGTCATTTCATATCAGCACCTTTAAAACAAGTCATTGTAGGTATTCTGTATATAGATAACAGATGTGAATTGGAACACCATTGCAAAGCCATATTTAAAGGTGAGCTTTTTGAAACCAGTATGTATGACATTATTCCTTAGAAGTGTTTCTGTTTTAAATGAGCCATATCTGAACTATACAAACAGTCTCTCTCTCTCTCTCTCTCTCTCTCTCTCTCTCTCTCTCTCTCTCTCTCTCTCTCTCTCTCTCTCTCTCTCTCTCTCTCTCTCTCTCTCTCTATATATATATATATATATATATATATATATATATATATATATATAGTGCTTTGATATGTTGGTTTCATGATGTCATTGCTGATAGCAGGGTTTTATGTTGTGTCTTTTCTTGGCTTGTCCCCAGCTAACCATCAATGTGCTCAGAAAGGTGCATTTGGCTGCAGACGGGTTTGGGCTGTGAGCTCTCCATGCCTTCTCCCCCTCTGTGCGTCACACCTCTCTCTCCCACCACTTCTGTTGCCTGCCTAGAAGTCATTGAGGCTTGCAGTACTTCATACAAGCAAAAACTAAAATACAAAGAAAGGAGAAAAGAACTCGTGCTACGTCTTAGGCACTTTTCGTGGCTGTATATATGATTTGGGTTTGATTGAGGAGTCTCAAGCCCTGATCTTGTTTTCTATTTATAAAGATGAATTCTGCATTCATCCAAAAACATGCTTGAACAATGTCTGTTGTCACAAACTTTGCATTGCATCAGCAAATGAGACCCAGGGACAAAACCTCTAAAGATAGGTCTTACTAAATAGACTGGTAATGGACACTGCTGGCCAGTCAGTTGCTCCTTCTCAATGAGCCAGAATTCTGCCATGTGCACACATGGAAACATGCAGTGCCATTGGCATAGAAACCATTAGGTCTTGGGCCAATGGTGGCACTATCAATGGTTACCTTTACAGCCACGCTTCTAATGATCTCATCGACTCATCTAAAGTCTGTGATCTGCTGTACAAAAGACAATCATGAATTCATTTTGTTTTTCGATTATATAAAAACAGCATGAGTAAAAGAATAAAGATGTGACGTAGATACACAGAATGTAGAGAGAGATCCAAAACGGTGTGATGCCATAAACCCGTCAGGATTCCCTGTACCTCGACATACACAAGGAACCTTCCACTAGAGCATAGAATATCTGAAACACAGTAGGGTTGGATTGTTCTAATCGATAGCTCAAGACAGAAAACACTCATAGCTCATGTACCCTGCTACCTAAAGAAGACAACATAGTAGTTTCTACAACATAATCCTAAAACTACCTTTGACTTGCAACATTTTAAGATAGCTGCTAAAAAAAAGAAAAAATGCATTAATTATAGTAGTGCAATGCCTGTAATGTCCAACGCAATTTAAACGGAATACACAAAAAAATAAAGAAAACATCTCCCCTCTACACCCAATACTTTCTCAATAGTGACAAAACTATTTTTGTTCTCCTTTGTCACATTAATCCAAACTTTATGCAGTATTATCTCAAGAGTGGGGCAAGGATAGGGGAGAGGGGGTTTCATTATGTCTGAGTTGTATGCACACACAAACAAATGTCAACACAAATACACAACAGTTGACAGGCACAAAAGGGTGTCTCAGTTATTGTGAAGACTTACAAACACGTGTTACAGTACCTGTCCTTTCGCACTGCTCTGTACTGCTCCAAAACCTGATCCTTCTGATCCGTGCCTCATAAAAGATACTTACAGTGCATTGCAAAAGTATTCATCCCCCTTGGCGTTTTTCCTATTTTGTTGCATTTACAACCTGTAATTTAGATGGATTTTTATTTGGATTTCATGTAATGGACATACACAAAATAGTCCAAATTGGTGAAGTGAAATGAAAAAAAAACTGAAAAGAGGTGCGTGCATGTGTATTCAACCCCTTTGCTATGAAACAAGGGGCACCACCAAGCAAGCAGCACCATGAAGACCAAGGAGCTCTCCAAACAGGTCAGGGAAAAAGTTGTGGAGAAATACAGATCAGGGTTGGGTTATAAAAACATATCCCAAACTTTCAACATCCCACGGAGCACCATTAAATCCATTATTTGAAACATGGAAAGAATATGGCACCTCAACAAACCTGTCAAGAGAGGGCCGCACCCCAAAATTCACAGACCAGGCGAGGAGGTCATTAATCAGAGAAGCAACAAAGAGACCAAAGATGACCCTGAAGGAGCTGCAAAGCTCCACAGCGGAGATTAGAGTATCTGTCCATAGGACCACGTTAAGCCATACACTCCACAGAGCTGGGCTTTACGGAAGAGTGGCTAGAAAAAAAACCTTGCTTAAAGTTTAAAAAAAATAAGCAAACATGTTTGGTGTTCGCCAAAAGGCATGTGGGAGACTCCCAAAACATATGGAAGAAGATACTCTGGACAGATGAGACTAAAATTTAGCTTTTTGGCCATCAACAAAAACACTATGTCTGGCACAAACCCAACACCTCTCATCACCCAGAGAATACCATCCCCACAGTGAAGCATGGCGGTGGCAGCATCATGCTGTGGGGATGTTTTTCATCAGCAGGGACTGGGAAAATGGTCAGAATTGAAGGAATGATGGATGACGCTAAATACAGGGATATTCTTGGGGGAAACCTGTTTCAGTCTTCCAGCAATTTGAGACTGGGACGGAGGTTCACCTTCCAGCAGCACAATGACCCTAATCATACTGCTAAAGCAACACTTGAGGGGTTTAAGGGGAAACATTTAAATGTATTGGAATGGCCTAGTCAAAGCCCAGACCTCAAACCAGTTGAAAATCTGTGGTATGACTTAAAGATTGCTGTATACCAGTGGAACCCATCCAACTTGAAGGAGCTGGAGCAGTTTTGCCTTGAAGAATGGGAAAAAATCCCAGTGGCTAGATGTGCCAAACTTATAGAGACATACCCCAAGCGGCTTGCAGCTGTAATTACTGCAAACGGTGGCTCTACAAAGTATTGACTTTGGGGGGGGGGGGGGGGGGGGGGGGGGGGGGAATAGTTATGCACGCTCAAGTTTTCTGTTTTTTTTGTCTTATTTCTTGTGTGTTCACAATAAAAAATATATAGCATCTTCAAAGTGGTAGCCATGTTGTGTAAATCAAATGATACAAACCTCCCCAAAATCCATTTTAATTCCAGGTTGGAAGGCGACAACATAGGAAAAATGCCAAGGGGGGTGAATACTTTCGCAAGCCACTGTAGCTCAGTGTTTATTAAAAAAATGACCAACAAATGGACTGTGTTAAAGGAAATCTTGAACCCCCCCCCTTTAAATGAAGTAACTACATGATTGTCTATCAAATTTGATGAAAAGTAGACTTTTGTTTCTGCAGGTAAAGGGAGGTTATTGACCATGTGCAACCAGCCTCCCCTCCCTACTTTCAAAAAGAATTACCGTCCCAGAAGAAGTGTGGAAAAGTCTGATCACAGGAACTGAATTCTTCTCTTTCTTGTTGATTAAGAAAATAAAGGATACTTATTTTGCATATATGAAGAAGCAGCACCTGTAGCGGGGGGGGAGGCGGGGGTATGGGGGTACTGGGGTCATGTCTCTGCCCCACAGTTCATTTTGGCTGCCCAAACATCCTCTTCTCTTTCTATCTTCTTTCTCTCCTTGGACTTGCTCTCTCCCCCTCTGTCTTTATTTTCCAAAAAGGTGTTTACGAAGCACATTTTATGTTGATATACATATATAAATATATATGCACACATATATTTATATATATATACATACTGTATATATACTGCATATATATACATTTTCCCTCTTGCATCTCTTTTTTTCTTTTTCTTAATTCCACAAAAAGTGTTGAATCTCAAATCCACGTGTCCTTGCCCTTTTCACTTATCCTTGTGTTGTTTAGTTCCCCAGGTACCAGGACTGAAAAAAAGAGCAAACATTTTCAGATTACATATGAATGGCGGATATGTTTCATTGACATTCAAAGAAGACAATAAGAAAACATTGTTTCTCTAGATTTTCACATCTGAGTACATTGCAGATTATCACAGTCAATGTGCAGGTAACTGCCCAAATAACGGAAACACTTGATTAAATGAGTGATATTAAGTATATTGAAAGCAGGTGTTTGCACACAGGTGTGGTTCCTGAGTTATTTAAGAAGTGAACGTCCCATCATGCTTAGGGCCATAAAAATGCTGGGCAGGCCATTATTTTGACTACCATGGCAAGGCCCCAATCCACAGGGCAAGAGCAGGGCCGGTTTAATGCAGGGGCTTATCAGGGCTGAAGCCCCTGGGTCCAGGCCTGTGGGGGGCCCAAGAGGCAGCCTAAAAAAATCCTCAGATGGGGTGAGGAGAGGAGATAGAGGCCCACGTGGGTAACTGGGCGGCCCTGCCTTGTTTGGGTAACTGATTAATACAAATTTTAAAAATTAACTGCATAATAAATGTGACTGCTCAATTGTGTGAGTCTATGCTCAAGCCCGTAGTTTATAAAAGAACAACTGTGAATTCAGTTTTACCACAAGCATATAAGGTATCTTCCAACATTAAGGAAACACCAACATGGGAACTCTATATCAGGTGGCGAGAAAGGAAGGCCCAGGAAAATAATGAAATACTCCAGCTACCCAATACTGTTCATTCTGCTTCTGCACGGCAAGCGGTACCGGTGGATCAAGTCTGACACCAACAGGCTTCTGAACAGCATCCACATGCCATAAGACTGCTAAATAGCTAACTAAATAGCTAACAAAATGGATGCACAGACTGAGTCTGAGTTGACCCTTGTATTTTATTCTTATTTTTACACTGTCTCTACGCACAATCACAGGGCCCTACACACTACACACACTGATACTCCAACACATAAAAACACTCACTTTATCATTTTCTCACACATACATAATATGCACATACAGTTATCCTGCCTCTACACACACCCACTAACATACAATCATCATATAACCTACGCTGCTGCTACTCTGTTAATCATATATCCTGATGCCTAGTCACCTTACCCCTAAATAATTTTGCACGCCCAATTTTTCATTTTTTGATTTGTTAAAACAGTTTGAAATATCCAATAAATGTCGTTCCACTTCATGATTGTGTCCCACTTGTTGTTGATTCTTCACAAAAAATACAGTTTTATATCTTTATGTTTGAAGCCTGAAATGTGGCAAAAGGTCGCAAAGTTCAAGGGGGCCGAATACTTTCGCAAGGCACTGTATCCCTGTCATCTTACCCCTAAACATATCTACCTCTGTCACTCCAGTATCCCTGTCCCCTTACCCCTAAACATATCTACCTCTGTCACTCCAGTATCCCTGTCCCCTTACCCCTAAACATATCTACCTCTGTCACACCAGTATCCCTGTCACCTTACCCCTAAACATATCTACCTCTGTCACTCCAGTATCCCTGTCACCTTACCCCTAAACATATCTACCTCTGTCACTCCAGTATCCCTGTCACCTTACCCCTAAACATATCTACCTCTGTCACTCCAGTATCCCTGTCACCTTACCCCTATACATATCTACCTCTGTCACTCCAGTATCCCTGTCACCTTACCCCTAAACATATCTACCTCTGTCACTCCAGTATCCCTGTCACCTTACCCCTAAACATATCTACCTCTGTCACTCCAGTATCCCTGTCAACTTACCCCTAAACATATCTACCTCTGTCACTCCAGTATCCCTGTCACCTTACCCCTAAACATATCTACCTCTGTCACTCCAGTATCCCTGTCACCTTACCCCTAAACATATCTACCTCTGTCACTCCAGTATCCCTGTCACCTTACCTCTAAACATATCTACCTCTGTCACTCCAGTATCCCTGTCACCTTACCCCTAAACATATCTACCTCTGTCACTCCAGTATCCCTGTCACCTTACCCCTAAACATATCTACCTCTGTCACTCCAGTATGCCTGTCACCTTACCCCTAAACATATCTACCTCTGTCACTCCTGTATCCCTGTCATCTTACCCCTAAACATATCTACCTCTGTCATTCCAGTATGCCTGTCACCTTACCCCTAAACATATCTACCTCTGTCACTCCAGTATCCCTGTCACCTTACCCCTAAACATATCTACCTCTGTCACTCCAGTCTCCCTGTCACCTTACCCCTAAACATATCTACCTCTGTCACTCCAGTATCCCTGTCACCTTACCCCTAAACATATCTACCTCTGTCACTCCAGTATCCCTGTCACCTTACCCCTATACATATCTACCTCTGTCACTCCAGTATCCCTGTCACCTTACCCCTAAACATATCTACCTCTGTCACTCCAGTATCCCTGTCCCCTTACCCCTAAACATATCTACCTCTGTCACTCCAGTATCCCTGTCACCTTACCCCTAAACATATCTACCTCTGTCACTCCAGTATCCCTGTCACCTTACCCCTAAACATATCTACCTCTGTCACTCCAGTATCCCTGTCACCTTACCCCTAAACATATCTACCTCTGTCACTCCAGTATCCCTGTCACCTTACCCCTAAACATATCTACCTCTGTCACTCCAGTATCCCTGTCACCTTACCCCTAAACATATCTACCTCTGTCACTCCAGTATCCCTGTCACCTTACCCCTAAACGTATCTACCTCTGTCACTCCAGTCTCCCTGTCACCTTACCCCTAAACATATCTACCTCTGTCACTCCAGTATCCCTGTCACCTTACCCCTAAACATATCTACCTCTGTCAC